>NW_024092685.1:0-16234 GCF_014356525.2 Nilaparvata lugens | reverse complement strand
TCTAGCCAAGGCTTTCGATACTGTGGCTCACAACCAACTACTAAATAAACTGGATCGAGCAGGAATCAGAGGTACAACTTGAGATTGTTCCATAGCTACCTTGCACATAGATCACAAATTCTTACACTTGATGACTGTGTGAGTGATCTGCCTCTCTCGGTTACGGTCTCCTCAGGGAACAGTCTTATCACCAATCTTATTCCTTCTTTATGTAAATGAGATACTCAGATTAGACCTGAATGGAGGTGAGGTATTCTCATTTGCTGACGATACTGTGCTGTTGTTGGAGAGAGCACCTGGCAGAGAGTATATGGAGCCGCCTCCAGAGGCATCTCCACTCTGAAGAAATGGTTAGATGTTAACTCCCTAAGCTTAAATATTAAAAAAACAAAATATATCGCCTTTTCAAGAAATATCTCTGGACATGAAGAGACAAATTGTACAGTTAAATGCATTATTTAAATTGTAATTTATCAGACGATGCTCCCTGTAGATGTCCTGAGATTGAAAGGACTAGTCAAATAAAATATTTGGGTTTGATAATCGAGGAGGGATTCAAGTGGAGAAGGCATATTGAATACCTATGCCATAAACTAAGGTTTGTCTCCTATAATTTTTATAAGTTGAGGTCAATACTTGATTTATCAAAGTTGAGAATGCTTTATTTTGCAATTGTACAATCTCTATTAAATTATGGCTTGGCGGTTTGGGGTGGTACTTATGACACTCTTTGCTACCACTATTCATTATACAGAAAATGATCATAAAAACCATATTAAATAAAACCCATATTGTTCCCCTCAAAAATTGCATTCAGTGAATTGAGAGTCATGTCAACGTCAACTCTATGTGCTTAGCATATTTAATATTTCAATAAACATAGAAGCTCATTTTCAAGAATCAATGTAACTCATAGAACAAGATACAATCTACATAGATATGTTACTTATGATTCGAATTTAACGGTTATTCGTAAGCAGCTGGTATACATCGCTCCAAAGATTGTAAACTGCATCCCGAACGAGCTCATCGGTGTACCTATTAAGTTTGTACCAATAAATATTAAAACTGGATACTTCACAACTATTATTTCCATCTTAATATTTTATGAGTTCAAAAATTTTTTCAGCTTTTAAAACTATTCATTCTTGTCTAGATTAATTCACAATTAATAGCATTTATTTTAAATATACTTACCATTGTTTGAATAAAAATATTCCATTTAAATTATTAGCTTAAGATTTAGAAACAGTTACGGTAAGTCTCTACTCCTACTGGCGAACAAGTGTTTCACTTATGCCAGTAGTTCTTCACCTCCAGCCGTATTTTACAGTTAGATGATATAGATATTTAGAATAAATATTATGTTTTTTTCTGATTGTCACATCTTTGTAAGTTTTTGTGTTTTGGTGAAATAAATTGAATTGAATTGAATTGAATAAGTTCACTAGAAACTCACAACAATAATCGATAATATAATCACCAACATAAATGACTGTGAAGGCAGTGAGAAGCTCTGAACTATCCGATCACAATTTCATTTTTGAAAGTGACCAGTGGTTGTATGTAGCTGAAAAAATGAAAAGATGTATTGAAGAAATTAGAGAATGTCTACAAGTAACCTGAACTGTCTTAATAGCCATTTATCCAGAGAGAAGTGGAGAAGTATGTATAGTGAGGTGATCCAAGCAATCAGTTTTTGGAATTTTCAAAAAACGCTTGATTATTATTTCAAGTTTCCTGTCCAATAAAGAGATTAAAATGAGCTGTACAAAAATAAAAATAAGTGGATCACTGAGGATATATTACAATTGAGACAGGATGTAAGAAATGCTTTCAAATTATTCTCGCAGAGTAGAGATGCAACAAAAGAGAGAGAGAGAGAGTACATGAACTTGAAAAAGCACTATACAAATGAGATAAGAAGAGCAAAAAGCAATTACGTTGTGGATACTCTGAGTGCATCAAATAACCTGAATAAATGTGTATGGAGGATCATAAATGATGAAAAGACTGGATCAAGGCAAACAAATGGTAACAGGTACATTGGTAGTATGAAAACAAAAGAGGGCAATGTTTTGAAAGATGGGAAACGAGATTTGTGAATATCTAAATAAGTTCTTCCAGGAAGTTGGCTCAAACATTGAAGACTCAGTTTTGGATGGTTTTACCCAATCATGTGTTGAAACAGAAAATGACTCAAGCCATATTGAAAAGATGGTTGTTGCTCCTTTCACAGAAACAGAAATTCTCGAAATTATTGATTCCCTGAAGAGTAAGAGGGCAACTGGTCTTGATGCAAACTGTTGATTCTATTAAAGAATTCACTATGAAGAGATAGCAGACTTCGTGTGTCTGCAGCGTTATTGTCCAGGCGGCACAATGAAGAGCTGTACCAGTTATATCAACAGACTGATATACAGTGACGTCCACGTTATAATGGCAGTGTTTGATTAGCAATGGTATTGCTATCCTTGTCTATCATTCAATAAAGCGGATAACGCTATCTCTTTCTCGCTTTGATCTGTTGCCAAATCGTCTTTCAGCAATGTAGAATTAATAACTAGTAGTTCTGCGAACAGTAGACCTTGCTCATGAATAGCCAACAACTTTCAAACTAATGAGAAGGGCCATTAAGAAAGTACAGTATATTGTGAAGATTTATCCATGTCATCTATTATTTTCTCCATTGAAAGTGCTAAAGACATTGTTTCCAGGGACACCGGACTTATAAATGTCTCTCAAGGAGGTACCTTCATATTGTCCCCATATTTACAATATTACAAATTTTCTAACAATTAATTATAAGAAATCGGTCAACTGACAGAAAAATGGAATATGCAGTAGGCAATTAAGACGATGAATTGTCTCACAGACGATAAAGAAACGGAAAAAGATTCTAAATAAGATGGGTTTGTTGGTGACAATGACAGGAGGTTGCTAATAATGTTTTTCATGAAAAGTGGATTCAATGTTATGGCGGCTTGTTATGCCTATACAGAATGTTTAGGCTCACAAGTCGGTTTCCGATCTCATACTAAAACGAAAACAAAAGCTAACTAAGCTGTGATGTCTCCGGCCGGTTCGGTAGGTCTAGAAACTATTCATCTATGAAACAGGGAAATATCGTGTTGAAAAGGGAAGAAGATATGGTGCAATCAAGTGAGAAGTTTTCTTCAATTAATAAATACAGTATGATTTGGAGCGGCTCAGACGTTTCAAGGTTCACCGCTGACAACTCTTGTCCACTATCAATAGCATTCAAACGATACCATTTATTCAATACAGCACATTTTAGAGCGGCACAATTTATATTAAAACCAGAGGTCTTATCAAAAATCGTTACACATACTGTCACAAAGTAAAATTGTGACGGAAAATATTGCTAAATAATTAATAATATTGAAGAAAGACGCTCGGCTATCAGCAACGCTAGCCGACCGCGGAGATAAGGAAGGTACCGATGGCGCACCATCTTCCGCGCATCGAGACGATTTCCACCGCCTCTGGCGGCGGCACAACTCCATCCCCTCCACTTTGGGGGAGTATTTAAAGGCCGGACGAGCCCCAGACCACAGCATTCCGCTCACAACTTCCTGCTCCTTGTACAGCGGCCCGTTGGCTGCCGTACGTCCCTAACTTCCATCTCCCTAGGGCACAGCGGACCGTTGTCTGCCGTCCCTGTCCACCCATCTCCTAGGGCACAGCGGACCGTTGTCTGCCGTCCTGTCCTCCCATTTCCCCAGGGCACAGCGGGCCGTTGTCTGCCGTCCCTGACCTTCCATCTCCCTAGGGCACAGCGGACCGTAGTCTGCCGTCCCTGTCCTCCCATCACCCTAGGGCACAGCGGACCGTTGTCTGCCGTCCCTGTCCTCCCATTTCCCCAGGGCACAGCGGACCGTCGTCTGCCGTCCTGTCCTCCCATCTCCCTAGGGCACAGCGGACCGTTGTCTGCCGTCCCTGACCTTCCATTCCCCCAGGGCACAGCGGACCGTTGTCTGCCGTCCCTGTCCTCCTTCTCCCCAGGGCACAGCGGACTGTTGTCTGCCGTCCCTATTCTTCCTTCTCCCTAGGACACAGCGGACCGTTGTCTGCCGTCCCTGTCCTCGCATCTCCCTAGGGCACAGCGGACCGTTGTCTGCCGTCCCTATTCTTCCTTCTCCCCAGGGCACAGCGGACCGTTGTCTGCCGTCCCTATTCTTTCCATCCCCTCAGGGCACAGCGGACCGTTGTCTGCCGTCCCTATTCTTCCTTCTCCCCAGGGCACAGCGGACCGTTGTCTGCCGTCCCTATTCTTCCTTCTCCCCAGGGCACAGCGGACCGTTGTCTGCCGTCCCTATTCTTCCTTCTCCCAGGGCACAGCGGACCGTTGTCTGCCGTCCCTATTCTTCCTTCTCCCCAGGGCACAGCGGACCGTTGTCTGCCGTCCCTATCCTGTCTGTCCTTCCTTTTCCTACTCCACTGGAGCGGAACCGAGGCCGTAAGGCCGATACAAAATTACATCAAAGTGGTGTCAACAGAGAAGAGAGCGAGCTTCACGCCGTCAGAAGCACCAGGAGGTGCTGTTCACGCCAGCTGAGGCAAAAAGAAGAAGGAAGAGGAACTTCGACTTGCCTCCTTACCCCGCCCACATTACGACTGAGCGAAGTCATCCAGGAGCAACACCTGGGTATCAATCACCCACCTCTGAAGCTACTCAGGGTGTATGTGATAGATTGGCGCCCAACGTGGGGCACGAGGCAACGAAGTAAGAACCACTCAGCGACAGGTGCCCAAGCTGGGTTCAGAACCAACATTAACCAAAACCCCACCATGGACCCAGGCGTGGTATGTTACAAAGTAAGAAGCTGGAGACTGTTATTCGACGGCCAGTCAGATGCTCCCAGCTTCTTAGAAAGGCTAGACGAGCTACAACAAGCCTATGGGCTCACTGGCAACCAACTACTAGTCGCGCTACCTGAGCTACTAGTTGGTAAAGCTACTCTATGGATGCGTAATCGTCGTGACCAGTGGAAATCGTGGGACAATTTTGTGACAGATTTCAGATCACGCTACTACCCACTCACCTATGAGGAGGACCTCGAGAATTTAATACAGGCAAGGAAGCAAAGGGAAGGTGAATCGTTTGACGAATTTCTCAAAGATGTACTGACACTCATGAGGCGACGAGGATGTCTCACAGACGAGAATAAATTACAGATAGTGTATAAAAATCTTCTCCCACGGTACAAATTGTATATTCGGCAATCGGATGTTCATAGTATTGACGAGTTGGAAAAATTCGCGAAAGAGTATGAACAAATCAAAGCAGAGGAGAAACAGAACAGACAGAGTTTGAGAGTTCACAGACCGAGGACCACAAAAAAATCACAAGATCCAAGGTGGAAATAGAGAAAAACTCCTAGTAACAGAGACCTCTCTTAATGAGTCTGAACCAGTGTGTTGGCAATGTAAAAAACCGGGACACTGGAGATCACAATGTCCCGAAATCCCACCATGTAAAAAATGCGGAAAGAAGGCACGGAACTGTGTCTGTGACATGCAAAAGGGGAATGAAACATCGAACAAGACAGCAGTGGTGCGAACGACACGGACGATTCCTGTGATCAAAGAGTCATCAAGGGACAACCGACTATTCATTGCCGTAATAATCGGCGGTAAAAAGTGTCAGGCCTTGCTAGATACAGGCGCTGAAGCCAATTATATGAGTAACGAGGTCTATGAAGTCCTCCGGAAAATAGGGATGATACGGAAAGAATCAACACATCACCACGCAATATTAGCTGATGGACGGTCTACCCTCTTGAATGGGAAGGTGACGACTAACATAACAATAGGACAAATCACAGTTCCACTAGTGGCGTCTATACTGGATGGACTTGGACAAGAGTTGCTATTAGGCATGGAATTTATGCGTGAAAACATGGTGAATATTCACACATTCACGAGAGAGGTAGAGTGGGATCCTCCCCAACTGAATCCTACAAGTCTGCTAATATGTCGCGATCTCTCTTATTGGGGACTAGACAACAGCAGTCCCAACAATATCAGCTGTACAATCCGAATCTCAGGACAACAAGGATCGCGACAAAAGGATATTCATGCAGGTTGGTTTGAATGGAGTTGAACTCAATGCCTTTGATTGAGCCAGGGCGGAATTGTCATATATTCCAGAACAAGCATCTTCGGGCAACATTGATGGATCACAGGAATGAGATGAATGACTCTGAACGGCGGGCCACAATTCATGCCCCAGCCACCAACACAAGTGGTAACTCCGAGAGTGATGTGGAAAAGTTAATATCAACCCCCACGGTCATGGATGTGAATGAGACAACACCACCCCCTACTGTCATGGATGTGGAGGAGTCAATACCATCCTCAACTGATACGGATGTAGAAGAACAAACACAGTCTTCGACTGTCAAAGAGGTAGTCTCACAGTCCCAGGATCCCAAATCAGGACTCTCAAGGAATAAGGATCCAGTGTTGTGTCACCGAGTCTCAACACCTGGTAAGCGTAAACGGGCTGGCAAGCCACGCATAAAAGTCCAATTTCCAGATGGACGATGTAAATATGTACCTGGTGGACCGGGTGTAGATGATGCTCATAGTGAGTGGCATACACGTCTAAAGGTGATGCCTGGGAGGTGTACACCTCTTAAGGTGATGCCTAGATGGCTCACGCCTTTAAAGGTGGTGCCATGGAGGGCACCGACCCCCCCCCCCCCAAGTAGGAGTGGGGTGTCACAAAGTAAAATTGTGACGGAAAATATTGCTAAATAATTAATAATATTGAAGAAAGACGCTCGGCTATCAGCAACGCTAGCCGACCGCGGAGATAAACTCTGCAGTTTATTTTAATAAATATAAATTCAGAAAAGCAGGTACCTCAACTGCAGGTGAAATAATTTGGCGATGTCTTGGTAAGTCATGTAGGGTTTCCATACGATCTGACTCAATGCTAAATCTGACTACTGGTCCGAATCTAAAACACAATCATCCTTATAGCGCACTGAATTCTTCCAATAGCAAAAAGTTAGATGACTCCTCAAATCTCAACAATACTACTGCTTCTTTGAGCTTGGATAACATAACTTTATCTGACGAATTGTCAAAGACAGTTGATGCTGATGTATTATCTACTGGTTCATGTTTTCAGTGTATCGAGCACCCCTTTGGTTTCAAGTTCTCCGGTTCATCTCAGCATAAATAATGATCTTCAGAAAGCAAGGATGAAATAATTGAATCACTTCATCTCAGCATAAATAATGATCTTCAGAACAGCAAGGATGAAATAATCGAATCTCTAAGAAAAGAAATTACAGACTTAAATGACAAAATGAGTACGATGAAACAGCAATGGAATGATGCAATAGATCATTCCATTGAAGTTGATAAGAAATTGATTGAGTACAATTCTGTATGGATCAGATGAAAATAAGTATAGAAGTTCTAGAGGCGGAAAATTTGTTCTCAAAAATGAGAAAAAAGTCCTAGAAATAGAACTGGACAATTTGAAATTCTGTTATCCCCTGGAGAACTTGAATAATCAAAGTAATAATAGTGGAGTAATGAGAGCACAGAAAGAAAACTGTAATGACATAGATAATAGAAAAAAGGCTGTTCATGGTGTGAATGTAGGAATAGTCAATCGAATAAAAATAAGAAAATGAGAGAGAAAACAAAAAATAAGAGAGTACTGATCTTGTCAGCTAGCCACGGAAGAGAAATGGTTGGAGTCTTAATGAGGAAGTCAAACAAAGCGGTTTTGAGGTGACTGTAATATCAAAACCTGGATGTAAATTTAACACAGTTACTCATGAAATTGAAGATCTGACTAGAGATTTTGACATGAATGATAGAGTTATAATATTGGCTGGAGGTAACAATGTAACAGATGAATCAGTGCAGAGCACAGACTTCAATTTCGAAAAAGTATTCAATACAGCTAGCTACACTAATGTGACTGTTTCTTCTATTCCGTTTCGATATGACAGACCCCTCATGAATGTCAATATCAGTAAAGTGAATTCATGGATACTTGAACAAATCAATGGGAAGAAAAATATAGAAACCTTGGACTTGAGTAACTTTGATATCACAGATTACACTCGTCATGGTCATCATTTGAACAGATATAGGGGTAAACAGAAAATTATCAAGCTCTTCAAGCATCATATTATTGGAACTCCTATTGAATCTACAAATGTAAGAGGTGTTGAATGTGACAAACGCTCAGAAGGAGATAGTCCCACCAGCATTCCCACCATCAATGAAATTGACAGAGGACATTTTTAGAGGCTTCAACGTTTTCCACGCAAACTGCCAGGGTTTGCTCAATGCCAAACTGGATGTAGAGATTCTCTTGCATGAAAGATCAAATATTGACATACTGTGTTTCACGGAGCATTGGCTCATATAAATGAATTGGATCATCTCTCTCTTCCTAACTTCACCCTTAAATCACAATACAATAGGCAAATTAAAACTAGAGGTGGGTCTTGTATATTTGTGCGTGATGAATCTGTCAAGAGCTGTAGAATTAGGACAGATTTACTCTCTTCAGCTGTGGAAAGTGTGTTTGAAATTTCGTCAGTGGAATAAAAACTTAAATCGATTGCACAGAAAATAATTCTGATATGTATTTACAGAGCTCCAAATTCTGATTTTGGCCGTTTTATTGAATTGCTTCGTTCTGTTCTGTCCAAAGTTTCTAAAGAGAAAGGAAAAATTGTGTGTCTGTGCGGTGATTTCAATGTCGATTTCTGTAAGGAAGATAAAAACAAGAGTATTTTCAGAAATTTACTTACATCATTCAAATTGAACAAGATAACAAATGGACCAACACGAATTACACCAACTACAGCCACAGAAATTGATTATATCATTTCAAATCATCCCATTAATCTTTGTAGAAGCGAAACAATCCCATGCTCCTTCTCAGATCATGATGGAAGTAGTGTAAACTTTCTAATACAAGAAACGAACTCTGATTCTCATAAGACTAAAAGATTGGAAGGTGGAAAAAGGAAAATCATACGCATCATCAACCAAACTGCTATAGCAACTCTCAATCAAGGCTTATCAGGGGAGAATTGGAACTCTGTGTATAGATGTAACAACGTTGAAACAATGTTTAATAATTTTATGTCCACCTACATTAATCATTGCAATCATTCTGTTCCGGAGAAACCAGTTGGCACTGCTCGGAGTGGTCACTTAGAATGGATTACTCCAGGTATTAAAGTCTCAAGTGATAGGCTGAAAGCTTTAAGTTTAATGTTGAAGAACCCATCCATGAATGACGAAATGACTTATATTGTTACAAATTCATGCGCCAGAGTCATAAGATTGCTGGAATATTTCAAAATCTACAAATCTATATACAGAAAGATTCTCAAGGCAGCCAAAAGAATAGCTGCTAGTACACTAATAAAAAATTCTGATAACAAGGTTAAAGCAGTTTGGAAATTAGTTAGAGCCGAATCTGCCAAGAATAAGGTATCACAATCAGAGACTCGTATAATTAATGATTCTGGAATCTTGAAAACAGGTAAAGAAGCTGCTGACTTACTCAATAAATATTTTGTCAACACACCACTTAAAGTACAGAGCACAATGACAGGATTGACTAGTACGAATAAATTCTTGGATTTCTTCACCATAATGAACAAAATAATATGCATCTGAATAATTTTGATCCAGTAGGAGTTGGAGAACTGGAGGAGATAATAAAGCAACTGAAGAATAAAAGATCCTATGATGTTTTAATATTTCAAATAATTTAGTGAAACAAACAGCAGTACACATATTAAAGCCTCTTTCATTATTTTCAATGGATCAATGCAAGCTGGTTATGTTCCATCCAAGCTTAAACTGTCAAAAATAGTTCCCATCTATAAGAAAGGACAACATGAACTTCCAGAGAATCATAGACCTGTGGCAAATCCTCCGATATTTCTAAAAATTTTTGAATATGTTGTACTTAAAAGGTTAAGAAAGTATTTGAGCCAGTTACAATTGTTGTCACCCAAACAGTTTGGTTTTAGGCCTGGCTGTTCAACAGGCGATGCTCTTTTTTCATTCATGGATGAGGTGCTTACTTCTGTGGATGGTGGATCCAAGGCATGTGGATTAGTGGCTGATCTTTCCAAGGCTTTCGACCTTGTTAATGGAGAAATTTTGTGTCATAAGTTACAGATGTATGGGTTTCAGGATGTAGTTCTCGGATGGTTTCACTCTTACCTCTGTGATAGATATCAGCGGGTTGAGATTCAGTCACCCCCCTATATATATAATTCAGAATGGTTGAAGACAAGGAGTGGAGTCCCTCAAGGATCGGTGCTCGGTCCACTCCTCTTCCTTCTGTATATAAATGACTTACCATCTTATCTGGAACCGGCACACTGTGTGTATATGCTGATGACGTAAGCATTTTATTGAGGAATAACTGTCAGAAAGAAATGGAATCTGAGTGCAAAACTGCTTTTGAGAAACTTGAGATGTGGCTGACTGCTAATATGCTGATATTGAATCATGGAAAGACTAAGCAATTACCTTTTAGAACGGCTAGAGAAGTAACTTTGGGAGTGGAAGACAGCAATGTGGAGTCTGTAAATGATATTAAAGTTCTAGGAGTTGTATTGGATTCTGAAATCTCATGGAAACCTCATATAGAATCTTTAAAAAACAAGTTGAGCTCTGTGGTGTTTGTTCTTAGAAATTTGAAATTATTATTAGACAATAGAACCCTCAAAGATGTCTATTTTGCAATGTTTCATTCTCTTCTGGCCTACGGAATCATTTTCTGGGGAAACTCAACTCAAGTAATAGACATCTTTCGAATCCAGAAGTGGGCAATAAGAGTGATGGTTGGAGAGACAATACGATCAAGCTGTAGACCACACTTCAAACAGATGAGAATTCTCCTCTTCCCAGTTTGTATATTCTAGAGGCTTTATGTTTTATTGATCAAAATAAGGACAAATTTAAAACTGGTGCACGTTTCCACAGTTACGGAACTAGACATCGTGAAGATTTAAGAGATGATACCCACAGAACAACTTTATATGAGAGAGGAGTTAAAAGTGCTGGGATTCGACTCTATAACAATTACCTGCCAGCCTTAAAGCAACGACAGGCCGTAAATTCAGGGCTTGATGAAAAATGAATTACTGAATATATGTGCATATTCAATTGAAGAATTCCTTACCTATTATGAGGTACAAAATAATTAGTTTGTAATGTTTTATGTAAGTTAAATGATTTTTTTTTTTTTATTCTTCTGAATAATATTGATTGACAAATCCGAATACCCCTTCTATAGGTGGTCAGTGGATGATTAATGATAAAATAATATATAATAATAATAATAATAATAATAATATAATAATAATAATAATAATAATTTAATAATAATAATGATAAGGAAGGTACCGATGGCGCACCATCTCCGCGCATCGAGACGATTTCCACCGCCGTGGCGGCGGCACAACTCCATCCCCTCCACTTGGGGGGAGTATTTAAAGGCGACGAGCCCCAGACCACAGCATTCCGCTCACAACCTTCCTGCTCCTTGTACAGCGGCCGTTGGCTGCCGTACGTCCCGACCTCCTGTCCTTGTACAGCGGCCCGTTGGCTGCCGTACGTCCCTAACCTTCCATCTCCCTAGGCAACAGCGGACCGTTGTCTGCCGTCCCTGTCCACCATCCCCTAGGGCACAGGGACCGTTGTCTGCCGTCCTGTCCTCCCATTTCCCCAGGGCACAGCGGACCGTTGTCTGCCGTCCCTGACCTTCCATCTCCCTAGGGCACAGCGGACCGTTGTCTGCCGTCCCTGCTCCTCACATCACCTAGGGCACAGCGGACCGTTGTCTGCCGTCCCTGTCCTCCCATTTCCCAGGGTACAGAGGACCGTTGTCTGCCGTCCCTGTCCTCCCATCCCTAGGGCACAGCGGACCGTTGTCTGCCGTCCCTGTCCTCCCATTTCCCCAGGGCACAGCGGACCGTCGTCTGCCGTCCCTGTCCTCCCATCTCCCTAGGGCACAGCGGACCGTTGTCTGCCGTCCCTGACCTTCCATTCCCCCAGGGCACAGCGGACCGTTGTCTGCCGTCCCTGTCCTCCTTCTCCCCAGGGCACAGCGGACCGTTGTCTGCCGTCCCTATTCTTCCTTCTCCCTAGGACACAGCGGACCGTTGTCTGCCGTCCCTGTCCTCGCATCTCCCTAGGGCACAGCGGACCGTGTCTGCCGTCCCTATTTTCCTTCTCCCCAGGGCACAGCGGACCGTTGTCTGCCGTCCCTATTCTTTCCATCCCCTCAGGGCACAGCGGACCGTTGTCTGCCGTCCCTATTCTTCCTTCTCCCCAGGGCACAGCGGACCGTTGTCTGCCGTCCCTATTCTTCCTTCTCCCCAGGGCACAGCGGACCGTTGTCTGCCGTCCCTATTCTTCCTTCTCCCTAGGGCACAGCGGACCGTTGTCTGCCGTCCCTATCCTGTCTGTCCTTCCTTTTCCTACTCCACTGGAGCGGAACCGAGGCCGTAAGGCCGATACAAAATTACATCAAAGTGGTGTCAACAGAGAAGAGAGCGAGCTTCACGCCGTCAGAAGCACCAGGAGGTGCTGTTCACGCCAGCTGAGGCACAAAGAAGAAGGAAGAGGAACTTCGACTTGCCTCCTTACCCCGCCCACATTACGACTGAGCGAAGTCATCCAGGAGCAACACCTGGGTATCAATCACCCACCTCTGAAGCTACTCAGGGTGTACGTGATAATACGTTTCTGCGCCTTGTTTCAAAGATCTTGTATACCAAATTCCATCTAAATCGGACAATAACTGTGACTGTAACTGCGGTACAAACAAACAAACAGACGAAAGCCGATCGAGTCGAAACTAAGACTTCAGCTTCGCTTCGGTCAATTAATTAACAAAATATTTCATCTTAATGTGAAAATTCATTATGGAATTATTGAAAAATATAAGGTATTGTAATAAATGAATGATTAATTAAAACGAGAATTAACAGTTAATATTACATCAATAAACCTGTATCAGCTACCATCTATAGGAGGAATTGACAAGACTGAGGATCGGCAACGTTGTTCTCCTATATTTCTCCAAAACTGCCATTATAACGTGAGCCTCACTATATTCACAGTGCACAGACTAAGATGGGCAGGACACCTGATTCGAGCAGCCCCACCCAAGATGGCGATGAATGGGAAAATATAAGGAAGGAGACGAGGGGGGATGTGGTTGACCAGGATGCGGCCAAGGTTGGAGTGCAGGGATGCGGTGAACAGAGATGCTTGGAGGAGAAGATTGAGCGAGGCTGTGACCCGTACTGGGTTGTAAAGCCAAACCAGAACAAGTTTCAATTCATGATAGTTAAGTAGTGTGTACTTCTATTTGATACGATTGTCCTTCTCCTGGCGGTCCTTGTTCTTTTCAAAATGACCTTGGGGCTGTCCTCCTTCGTCTTGAGAATGTCGGCGCCCTTTTTGCCGATCAGATGTCGGTGGATCCAGGAGGGACGTCTAGGTACTGCTCCACTACGCTGTTCGCCTTCTCCTATTCATCGTCAGTGCTGCAACGACAACGTAGATGTATAGAGTGCCACCTCACAGATCACAATAAAATAAAATATATGTTTACATTTGTGTGTTGCAGAACTGCACAACCAGGAGGCAGATTGCCGACTGTTATGATATTCAATCAGATGACCACCGCTTAAGATGCTGTCTTGCTCCAGCATACACAAGACAGGACCATTTCATTTTCAATTGGCAAAGCTGTTAAAACAGAAATTATTATTCAAATATTGGAATAGAATCACCTGACACGAACAACTACAATTCATTTTGTATATTGATCACAGCGTTATCTCAAGTTCACTGTTTAGCGACGTTTACACGTTGGAAACGTAGCGTTGGCGAAGCATATCATCATAGAGAAAATATAGCACATGAAGATATCCCAAGTCAACTCAAGCCGAAAGTCCTAGTAGTTGGTTTTACTTTCCTTGCATTGCCATAGGTAAGGAAAGTATTGCTTTCCGAAAAAAATTGAGGTCCCCAATTTTCAAATTTCTATAGGTATGATTCAAGGTCCCTGAGTCCAAAAAAGTGGTTTTTGGGTATTGGTCTGTATGTGTGTGAGTGTGTGTGTGCTGTTGTGTGTGAGTGTGTGTGTGTGTGTGTGTGTGTGTGTGTTGTGTGTGTGGTTGTGTGTGTGTGTGTTGGGTGTGTGTGTGTTGTCACGTTATTCTTTATATAAAATAACGATTAGCCTCCTGCTGGCATCAGTCGTAAAGCATGAGATTTAACATAATAGGGCGTGGTTTTCTAATAGTATTCAGTCTTAAAAAATCTTGATAGGCCTAGATATGGGCTTCTCCAATAACTCTTGTAATTCAATAATAATAAATACATATATATATAAATGATACTTATACTATAGAGATGAGGAATATAAAATAATTGCACACCATGAAAATTTTACACATATATTGTACAAATAATGCAAAGATCAGTCGAGGCAAAAAAATATATATAGAGCGATAAAAAATATAATATAAAAATAGAACAATATTTGAAATCAATAAAAATATCACAGGCTAACTTTAGATTCTAGATTTATGGCACGAATCATTACCATGTGCCTTTATCTTGAAATCATATGCAATCTTTGGCATGTAGCTGTGACATGTACTTGCTAATACTTGTCGGCTTGGATAATTCAATCATAAATATGAGCTCTAAGATCAGCTTGATAAATTAGCCACTAATAATCCAAATATATCTATATATTAAAATCTCTAGTGTTTAGTAGATTTATTTGTATCGAATATATATTTTTATCTCAGGGTGCAAGATTCGGCACCTGACGGAATAGGTAGAGCCATTCATCTAGTGAATTAGAACTATGATAAATTATCGCAAATTGTATTGCAAAAAATTAAATATTGATGCATATGTTTTAATAGCCTAGATTTCGTACTTCTTTGATTAAACAGAAATTTCTAAAATATTGATCTATATATTTTTCTTTCAATTAGATACCTTTAATACTAATTTTTACTTGCGCAAGTATTACTCTTATTAATTTCTTAATTTATAATAACCCTTTCGGCGAGCTAGCTTTGATCATCAGATTATTTCGAAGCACTAGGGCGCCCATCACTAAATTCAAATTTAAATCACTCACGTGTCGAAAATCTTCTTGTAAGCCGCCGATGTCGATCCAACTCCATGTGGTCCGGGAATATGGTAGCCGGAATCGTCTCCTCCAAGGGTTTATAAATTTAATTAAAATGAAAAATGACTTCTGCTTCACAATAGCATCACGAAGTCTTTTAAGAAATTTAATAATTTACTTTAACTTTAACTTTTACAAAATTATTAATAAGGTACTTCGCTCTAAAATATTTGGGGTCCTCTTATGATGGCATCTGGCTGGCGAGTTGGCTGGCGAGTGCTGGTTCTTCCTTCTCAAGTTTTACAGATCCTCTTTCCGACTTTCAAATTAGCATAAAATTTAAATATCTCAATCCTCCGCCATTAAAATTCAAATAGATCTTACAAAAATGCCAAGATATTGCTTAGATTATATGATTAATAATTTCTTTGCATTCGAGCCATATTGATAACATAGATTACACAAATTTTTACACAAAATCTACTACAATTATATAAATATATATAAATATTTTGAATTGGCCTACAGTTGCCGCCTATTAACTGTCGTTTTACTATTGGTGCATGCAAATTTTATTAGGTATTCATGCGCCTGGTAACTCTTATTTCCTGAATACATTAAATTATTTTTATTTGGTTTTTTTTATTTATGCTCTTTGCATGCTAGTTAATATTATATATATTAATATTAATTCCATGCTACTTAATAATTAGCCACGTGGACGGGTGTTTTTTCACATTGCACACCATCCGAATGCAATAAAGCTCTGCCAAGGGGTTTTGGTCAGATTCTACGTTCTTCGGTTTGATCGATCTCTAGGTCACCGATCTGTGAATACATCTACCTAACCTCAATCTTCAAATATTTTATAATAATCTATTTATGAGTAATAACTTCCTTCAAATCCTTTTTAAGTTCTTGTACCATTTAGCCAGAACAAGTTGATGCTATCTTATCTTGATTATTATCTGCTTGGCGATATTAGCCAATTACTTATTTTTAGACCTATTACTATTTCTGTTAGGGCTTTTCATC
>NW_024092684.1:0-14103 GCF_014356525.2 Nilaparvata lugens | reverse complement strand
AATACAATAAAAATATTTCTTTAAGCTAACCTTTGATTGAGTGAGCACGGCCTCGTCCTCAAAAACTAGCCTCCTCTTCACCGGCTGCTTGCTGGGTTGAGTTGACAGCACCTCTCGTCGCGGCGCCCAGGTTGCTGGTGTAGATTGTGGCAGAGGACTGTCCGGAATCACGATCTCCTCACCCCTCTCTCGTTGAACGAAGATTCCCTGTCTCTTCAGGGTAAGGCAGAGGAGGAGGCGGCGGAGACAGTGGAGGCGGCAGCCATGGCAGCGGAGGTGGCAGCCGAGCTGCAAGCTTTCTGCTGCTGCTGCTGCTGCCAGTAGTTGAGCTGCTGCTCTGTTGGTGGGCTGTCTGGTATGATGAAGCTTGAAGATGATGATGAATCCATTGTGTAGATGATGATTAGGGAGAAGTTCACGTAGGGTATATAAGTTCACTTAACTCTTCTCTAACGTAAATGGTGATTTTCCTCTGAGGCAACTGATTTTATACCAAGTCGTTTCTCTGTCTGTTGCAGGCTTGTACGAGTGAGAGAGAGCATATGAGGGGGCGTGTGCAATTGGAGCGTGCTGTACTCAACTCTCCAGAGGTTTACCAGCAGCACAATGCTGACATTTGATTGTAAGTAAGGATAATCCATTACATTCTGATATTTTTGAAATAACACTTACTTATTGATTTCTAATATTTGGTTGCAGTTATTAAATATTCCATTGTTTTCACAGCATTTTCTCACCTCACAACTCGGTTTCCGGTCTCATAAGCAGTTGTGCTCTCGTGAGGGAAATATACCTGCATCGAGAGAAGCATAGCCAGGAGCTAGCTAAGCTGAGACGATACCTGAGCTGAGACAACCACAGTTGAGGAGCTACCTGAGCTGAGAGAAGCATAGCCGAGGAGATAGCTGTCATTTCGTCAAATCAACACATGTAAGTTTATTTTTACTTTAATTCTATCCTTCGAGGACAATTTTTCTGTCCTCGGAGGACAATTTTTGTCCTCGGAGGACAGTTTTTGTCCTCGGAGCACAGTTTTCGTCCTCAGAGCACAGTTTTTGTCCTCGGAGCACAGTTTTTGTCCTCAGGGGATAAAAAACCTTCTACAATATACTGCATGCATGTGATTTTACCTCATCTTTACGATACGCTATATCCGGAACATCCAACCCCCGCTATTCTTTCTCACACTCTTCAAATAAACAAAACGGTAATGTATTACTTTTTCAAATGGATTTTCGATAATATATTTGCAATAGACACATTGCAGATAGAATGGATTTTTATGTAAGGAATAAACATTTCTCGCAAAATACTCTGCTTTATTGATAATGATTTACAAAAGTCACAATGTAGATGATGCTTTTCAAAATACTCTCTTGAATGGATGAATCTTCTACATGATTGAAAGTTAAATATCTTTCTTTATATTCTCGTAGAATATTATTATTGAGATTCTCCTCTTCAATGTTTATTATCTTTCCTTCTACAGTTCGGGCTGTACCTTGCATGTTCTATTGCTGGTATGTCACTTTCTTCCCATTTTCCAAACAATTGAACAAAATACACATTGCACAATGTCTAGTGCAGATGAGAATATGAATCCCTCTTTCGCCATGTTTTCCGCGGACAAATGCGGAGAAGATTTCGACCATCTCTAATCAAAAGATAATAATCTTAATCTTTCATACAACATAATGTGATCTTGAGATATCATTTTCACACACAGCCTTTCATACCAATGCCAATTCACAACTAAACATGCTGTTGTACTCTATGTCATCCTGATCGTTATTCTTTTGTTTTTCAGAATCTAACATCATGCCGAGGGAACGCAGACTATATGGTGTCAATTCTGCAGTGGTGCGTCATTGCATAACCATCAACGATCCCGAGGAAATCAGTATCGAAAACGTGCTCAAGAGATTGAAACGGCGCGTTTTCGATATAATTAGGGAGCACGCAGCACGCCATGATGCCAACATGAAGTGTTCATCGTGCTGAATGTTTTGCTGTATAAATTAGTGGTGATGAATGATGAGGTTAGCGAGAGTCTCATCTCTAATAAATCTTCATAGTTACTCAACAAAGCGCTGAACGTGCTGAGAACTATGAAGATTTTCGAACATTTCATGTTGGCCGTGAGAAAAATCATGTCATCATTTGACAACTTTGTTCGACACGGCAGCGGTTGGTTTTGAAGGAAATTGAGTCACTGGATGTGAACGTGATTAATTTAATCCAATCTTCACATCCAGTTTCATTCAACACCGCAATTTCTTAAAAACGAAAAATGTATTATAAATGTCAAAAATCTGTCTGACGAAAAATGCTTTTTATGGTCAGTGCTCGCGTATTTCCATCAGAAACCAAAGGACTCACACCTGACTGTAAAGTATTTGAGCAAGTTTGCTCACACACTTAATACACGAGGAGTAAATTTCCCGGTGACGACACGCGATATTAAGAAATTTGAAATGCTAAATCCGGATATTGCAATTCACGTCATCGCGTATGACAACAAAAAGTCTTTCCCCTACCGCACAAGCATTTTCGCACTCGTGAGCACCAAATTAACCTTTTAATGCTAAAAGGCAATGCAGGAAAAACTCATTTCTGTTTAGTAAATACCGCGAATGGGAAAAACGGGCTATCGCGTCTTCTCTCCCACCTTTCGAAATGCAAGGGCAAGTACATGTTTGCAATTTTTGTTTCCATAGATTTACATCGACCAAATCTAGAAATTATGACGGTAAAGCAAATTTGATGAAACATGTGGAACTTTGTTCCAAGTTTCAATCACAGCGAGTTTCATATCCTAAACGCGGAGAGACAATAAATTCAAGAAACTAAGCGCTACGTTGAAGAAAAAGTACACCATTTACACGGATTTAGAAACTTATGTTGTTAATATCGATAATAATGATGATGATGAATCCGATTGGGATGAAATCAGCCATAGCTATACAAAGAAAACAGCACGACATATTCCCTGCTGCTATTGTTTTGTTGTTATCGATGTGAACGGGGAAATCGCCTACGGACCTACTTCATAGATCGAGTAGTTTAGATGAAAAAATCATGGAGGAATTTCTTCAGGAAATTACAGATCTCGGCGACATTTTGTATGAGGATATGAAACGAGAAATTCCGATGCAAGCTTTATCCAAAAGTCAAGAGCGCAAATTTCAAAATTCGGTAAACTGCGGGCTTTGTGCTGAACCATTTTTAGACACCGATATTAAATGTCGTCATCACACGCACGAAACCGGAAATTACCTATGCGCGGCACACTTTACTTGTAATTTATCGGCTTGTACTCCGGAGTACATTTTGTGTTATTCTCACAATTTCTCCGGGTTTGATTCACATTTTATTCTGAAAGCGGTCGGTAAATGTAAAAAAGAAATTTCCTGCATCGCAAATACGTCAGAGAGATTTTTGACACTTTCAGTAGGCAAAATTAAATTTTTAGATTCCTACAAGTTTATGTCTGAATCCTTGGAAGTATCGGTGCGTAATTCCGTGCAAAGTACAGACATGGAAAAGAAATTTGAATGTTTATTTTCAGTATTTCATGACCCCCCGCGAACACAGACAACTCTTGTTGAAAAAAGGAATATATCCTTACTCATACATAAGTTGTCCCGAAAAATTCGCGGAAACATTGCATCCTCCCATCGAATGTTTTCATAATGATTTAACTGATATACCTCCGTCTCGGAAAGAATATGAGCATGCGCAAAGAGTGTTCTCAACATTCAAGCTGAAATCACTTGGTGAATATCACAATTTCTATTTATGTTTGGACGTGATGTAATAAGCAGAAGTTTTTGAATCCATGAGGTCTATGCTTTTTAGCTCATACGGCCTTGATGTCACCCATTTTCTTTCCCTTGCTCACTTTACCTGGAATTGTATGCTGAAAACACTAAAGTCGAACTAGAATTGCTTACTCATCCTGACATGCATCTTATGTTTGTGGCAGGGATGAGGGGTGGGGTGTCATTCATCGGTAAACGTTATTGCGAAGCGAATAACAAACATCTACCCGAAACATACGACCCTTCAAAACCGAGTAATCATCTGCTTTATATTGATGCAAACAGTTTATACTCGGAAGCTATGAGCCGAAGCTTACCTGTTGGAAATTTCAAATTCCTCTCAGAGGAAGAAATTTCCAAGCTTGATTTCGCGAATTTGGACAGTAATTCAGAAAACGGATATATAATAGAATGTGATCTCAAGTACCCTCGAGAGTTACATGATAGCACGCCAGCTTCCCACTGCACTTCTCCACCAACACCGCCGCACAAATTGCTGTCAAACTACCAAACAAATGAGAACGGTCAAACTGGAACCAAAAAGCTCATGAACACACTTTTCGACCGTGAAAAGTACATTGTTCACTATGTCAATTTAAAGCCCAACCTTCAGCTTGGCTTGCAATTATTGAAAGTGCATCGCGTCATGAGCTTTTCCCAATCTCCCTGGCTGAAAAGCTACATTGACTTCAATATCCGGAATAGACAGAACGCGAAAAAAATATTGGAAATATCCTTCTTTAAGGCCTGTTGTAATTTGATTTTTGGAAAAACGATACAATCTAGTCGTAAGCAAATCAATGTTAAAATTATCACGGATGAAAAACGGTTAGATAAGTACATTTCAAATCCACTATGTAAATGCTGGCAAATAATTAGTCCGAACGTGATCGCGGTTTTCTCTCGCAAGTTGGAACTAAAAATGAACAAGCCTGTCTATTCCGGCTTTTCTGTACTGGAGTTGAGTAAATTCCATATGTACGATTTTTTCTATTGCAAATTACAAAAAATTATACCGTGGGATCGTATAGAACTGTGTATGACTGATACCAACAGTTTTCTTCTAAACCTAAAAGTCGAAGACGTGTATCAGTTGATTAAAGAAAATTTGAGCCTTTTCGACACTAGTAATTACCCTCCTTACCACCGATGCTTCTCCATGGAGAGAAATAAAGTTGTAGGAGAGTTCAAGGATGAGACTGCCTCAAATCCTGTCCATAGATTTGTAGGCCTAAGATCGAAACTTTACTCCTTTTTAGTATGTAACGAGAATGAAGAACCTGTAGATAAATGTGTAGCAAAGGGTGTACAGACCGGAGTGAAATGTAGAAAACTTGATTTCAATTCATATAAGAAATCGCTGATTGAACGTTGTGAACACATTGAAAAATTTAATATGATGAGGTCCCATATCACACCATGTATCAGGTTGAATGTGCAAAAATCTGTTTGAGTCCTTATGACAATAAGAGATATATTGCTGAGAACAGTGTTGACACTCTCCCTTTTGGACATTATAGAGTGCCCACAACACTCTAACTGATTGCTCAGTATGTTCTGTGACAATCATCCAACACCACTAATTTTGATTTGTCTGTTGTAAATATCATGAATATTATTAGATCTAAGCTAGCTTTAGAGCTTCATAGCGTGCTGCGTGTGAACTATGCCACTCGCAAATATGAACTGAAAAGTGAAAAAGACCTGCTACAAGCCGACCTTATTCAGATGACAAGTTTATCGCGTTTTAATAAGGGTTATGAATATATCTTCGTTGTTATTAATTGTTTTTCAAAATTTGCATATTGTGTACCATTAAAAGACAAGACAAGCCAATCTGTATTTAACGCTCTCGAACCAATTATTTCTAAAAATAAGGGAGTTAAGCTGTTCCAAACAGATCTTACAAACAGAATTCTTAATTCAAAAGTTAAAGCGTTATTAGATAGATATAGTATTAAACATTACCATGTTTTTACCGATAAGAAAGCCTCCCTTGTTGAAAGGCTGAATAGAACACTTAAAGCAAAAATTTATAGATATTTAACTGAACATGGAACCAAAAACTGGATGAGCAATCTAGACAGTTTAGTTTGAAATTATAATGCAACAATGCACACTTCAATTAGAATGAAACCTAAGGATGTTGGTAAGAAAAATCGTACTCATGTTTCAATGTCATTGAATTCTGAATTCAATAGACGATATAAATTGAAAAATTCAAAACCAAAATTTGAGCTAGGTGATATCGTGCGAATCTCGAAGGAACGATTATTTTTCGATAAATCTTATAACATAAACTGGAGCGCAGAGTATTTTGATTGATTCACTCTATATTCCTTCTAAACCTATAACCTACTCACTGAGAGATCTAAACGGTGAAGTAATTAGTGGTCGGTTTTATGCAGAAAAAATTAAAAAAACACAATTAAACGAATCGAAGAGACAAGTGTATTTGATTGGAAAAATATTAAAACGTGATAAAAAAGGATTGTTAGTGAAATGGATTGGATTTTCAACACCTAGTTATATTAGTAAAGATCAATTATTAGAAGAAAAATAATCTTTTGTAATCTATTGTAAATATCATGTACATTCATTGTGAATAATCTATTGTAAATATCATGATGTACATTCGTTGAAAATATAATAGAAGTATTATTATCAAACATTGGTTCTCATTTCAATCCATAGTTTGATTTCGTATATAAGAATCTTTGCACACTCAATAGCTGATAAGCAGAAAAGAGGGTGAGAAACAGAGAAGGTAGATACATGCATCCTCTGTCTGATGATGATGACAGGAGGTGGAGAGTGGTGTCTACATTCCAATCTGTCGACTGATATGCCCCTCTATGCTAATGCATGTGTGCTCGGTCATTGCTCTCATTCATAGCGGCACTGATCTAACTTTTGTAAAAATTTTCAGTATTTCATCAGATCACGTTCTGTACGTTTGTAATCATGAGTCAAATACCAATTGTTAACTTTGATAAATTAATTACAGATAAAAAAAAGCCTGCATTTTGTAAAAATGGAGACTTACTCCCTCATAATGCAAGAATGTTAATTATTTCTCCCAGTGCTGGAGGAAAAACAAATCTCTTATTTAATTTGGTATTTGCTGAAAATGGCTTAAGATTTAAGCACATTTACTTATTTAGCAAGAGCTTATATCAACCAAAATATGTTTTTCTCAAGAAGGTATCTGCAGGTTTGAAAAATATCGGATTTCACATGAAAGAGGATGTGAGCCAAATTCCCCATCTGAACCGTATCCCCGAATATAGCTTTGTAATTTTTGATGACTTACAACTGAGCAATGTGCCACAGATAAGAGAATATTTTACTATGGGACATCATCGAAATATTGACACAGCATATTCAATTCAGAGTTATGGAGCTACACAGAAACATTTCACTAGAGACAATGCAAATATGATTATAAGTTTTAAGATGGATTTATTGAGTCTCAAATTAATTCACAGAGATCATGTTGGAGGAGATGTTTCTTATAAAGATTTCAGTAAACTTTGTCATACAGTTTGGAATCGTAAACCGCATAATTTTGTTACAATTTTGAAAGAATGTGATATAAAGGAAGGAAAATATCGGGATTCACTGGACATGATTCTTTCCGTTCAGTAGAGATTAATTCTTTGTACAGTCATGTTGTCTAAAACACATAGGAGGAGGAGGAGAGGAAGGAACATAGTAAATAACAAGAAGGAGAGTTTAATCGAAAAGATTAAGAAATTGAGAGAAGTAATCAGCAACAAGCATAAAAGCTTAGTTAATTTTGAAAAACGATCGGAGGAATACAATAGGAAAACACTCTCACTGTTGATAGAGCCCATAATGAATGGGAAAAACCAAATCTACTTTGCACTCTAATCATAATTTACACCTAAAAGGAAGAAGTAAAAGAGGAACAAGAGAGTATGGAAAATGATGATAATGAGGAGGATGATGAGGAATGAGGAAGAGGAGAAGGATGAAGAAGATGATGAGCAGAGTTATGAGAGTTCATCAGAGATTTTTTAAGCTCGACAAAATTTGAAAACAGTTTACTTGGTTCCAGTAAAAACAATGATGTGCTGTCACAATATCTAAAAACGTTTCTTGCGGAAAAATTGAATAATTCAATTAGTTAAGGAAATTTCATACAATTCTAAAGATGACATGTATTATATTGGAAATCAGCAAGTAATATCCGATGATGGTTATAGATATTAATAATGAAGATTTTGTTTAACACACGGTCTACTTGAGTTATTATTCAGTTCAAGACCGAATTCGAATCTTCATAATCAGAGAGATCTGGATAAGTATGAAAAAATCTTAACACTTACAGGCATACATTTAGATCGAAGAGGGTATGTTAAACGAAATCAGGGAATTAAATCGCAAATTATTCAGAAGTTATTTCCCAGTAAGAAAATTAGTAAAAAGGAGGGATGGGGTTTATTGGAATTTGCAAAAAATAATTCTCATGATAGAATTTATCAATACTTTGATAATTTTGACGAATTAGTGGAAAGATTAAATTACTCTATTCCTCAAAAGCTTCTGGCAACACACTGACATGATGTTGGGATCACGTCTATAATTGAAGACCTAAGAAAGAGCAAAACTAATTGTTTAGTGTTACGATGACTCTACATCGATTCGGTCGAATTGATACACCTAGTGCTCGGGTTGCTGTTGCTAATCTTATGTGTGATATTGACTCGATAACGCAGAAGATAATTAAATCGATAAATCAACAAGGAATCAGCGAAGCTGTGAAATTTTATTTAGATTCGCAAATAACCAAACTCGTTTCAGGAAAATACAAAGAATATTGGAGTGAGCATAATTGAAAGAGGACATATTCTAAATACATTACAAAATTTTGTGCTGAAGATAAAGCTATTGGAGAGAGAACTCTAACTTTAGAATCTGCTCTAGGAGAAGTGAAAACTTTAACAGACAGCTTTTCATCCCAGTTGGTGAGTATTAACAACGATAAAGTTGATAAAGCTTATTTAGATGAGAAATTAAAAGCCATATCAGATAGAATTAAGAATTTGGAGGTGCTGGACAGAAACTATCTCAATACTAGATTAAACAGCTTAGTACAGAAATTTTTACTTAGTAAATGAAACACAGCCATCGCTAATTGATAAGCAATATTTAGAATCTACTTTGCAGAAATTGACTAGTTCTTCATTAACAAAGGAAGAGTTTGAAAAACGATTATCTGAAATGGCGAGTGCAATAAAAGCTAATATTATGGACGGTATTGAACAATTCATCACAAAAGATGCCATTGCTATTCTGATTAATCAAATTGCAGAAAAGTATGCAACTAAAAATGATATTGGAGATTTTAAAGAAAACGATGGAAGTCGTTGTGAAAAGCGTTCGTGATGAAATAGCTGAGGCAATTAAAAATTCGGAAGAGGGCACTGTCATGAGACTGCAGTGTTCGGCTCCATTCATAGATTATCTTAATTTATTCATACACAGGAGCACATGATATTGTGTCTTCATATGCCCGGGTTTCTTTTCATATGAACTGGTAGAGGCTAAAGAACACAACCTTACAGAAAATCAGGTAGCCGAAATAATTACAGAAAAAATGGGGTTAGCACAGTACAAAGGGGTCATATTGACCACAAAAAACATAAAATCTCAAAAAGACTGGTAAGCAGTGTAACGCATAGCTGCAAAGATCAGAGTGAAGATCATGGTTTCACTTTAATCTGGCAGTAGAGTACGCTCCATCAAAGGAGAGTTTAGAAAGGTGTTGTTTGAATTCTCCTTCTCTAGCCTCTCGTAACGCAAAGATCACTGCGCAGAGAGAAGCATATGGTTTCACTTTAATCTGACAGTATAGGAACAGTCGATCAAAATGGAACTTAGTAGTCGTTGTCTGTATTCTTGCTTCACTCGCCTTTCATAATAGAGAATAGCAAAAAAGGAATTTAGAAGAAGGGTGCCAGTAAGATGGAGTGGAGTAAAAGAAGGAGAGAGCAGATGTGCCATCTGGCTGGACGGGTGAGTTGTGCAATCTACGACTGCTGCTTGTGAGAGACAGAGAAACGAGGGGCATATCCTGCTCTGTCAAGACCTTGAGCGGAGCGCTGGCTTGCGCTACCCATTTAGTGTTTGTCATCATCATGATAAGGAAAGTGGGGGGCGTAGCACGCGTTCTTATCGTATCCATTAAGTTAATACCATCAACATGTTGATAAGGAAAGTGGGGGGCGTAGCACGCCATGTACCTTCATTAAGGACACACACTTGTCACTTGCCTCTAATGCTCAAGCTAATAAGATCAAAAATGAGTGAGAATTTTGATTGTACAAGTTTCAATGAATTCTCAATTGAAGCAGACCCGCAAGCCAATTGGGTTTCGACTGTTTTCCTTTTGATTGGTTTGCAGTAACAAAGACAGCATAGATGTAGAGTGAAGGATTCACTTCAATCTGTCAGATAGATGTAGAGTGAAGGATTCACTAGTACAGTATAGCAAAAAGGATTCACTTCAATCTGTCACCAAGGGAATTTTCCCTCTCAAAGGGATTTTTTCCCTCATCTAGCATTCACTTCAATCTGTCAGTATAGCATTAGATGTAGAAATATGCATTCACTTTAATTTGACAGTATAGATGTAAATATGGACTCACTTAATTTGACAGCATTAGATTATTAGATGTAGTAATATGGATTCACTTTAATTTGACAGTAGAGAATTTGAGAATGGATTCACTTCAATCTGTCAGTAGAGATTTTTCCCTCAAAGGGATTATTTTTTCCCTCACTCCCCTCACAGGGAAATTATTTTTCCCTCACTGAGAGAGAAGAGATCACTCTCTCCTTCTCATCCCCCTCGTCCGCACTGGGGAGGGGAAGATTAGATAGATTAGATAAGATAAGAGATTAGATGAGATAAGAGAGGAGGGTGAGGGAGAAGGAGAAGGAGAGGGAGTGGGAGAGGGAGAGAGAGAGAGGGGAGAGAGAGAGGATGAGTAGAGAGAGAGAGAGAGAGAGAGATGTGAGAGGCAAGAATCTATTTTTAGAACACCCCCCACCCAGCGGGCGGTGGAAGGGGGGCGGGATGGACGAGGGGTGAGAGGGGGAAGGGATTTCGAGCAAAAAAGCTTCCCAGTTCTCTTAGTTTATATCTACTCGAATGATAAATTGATAGGAGTTTAAAATATATTTTCTAATTCAAATGGAGTAACTTCTGAAAAAAATAATGATTGGATTAAACCAATATTGAATATTGTTGACCAAGAACTCAGTACATCGACAATTCATTCAACTAATTCTGTATTGATAAAATTATAATCTTTCTCTATGATAATCAATTTCATCAACTAACTGAAAAAAGTACTTCAATTTCCATGAATTTATTGATAATTATATAAATCTAAAGTGTAGGTCATATCTAAATTCACAAAGAGTTCGATTCTGTTGGCAAGATAGATGTTATTCAATGCAGAAATCATTCTTATTTACTAAAAGATAGGATAAAATGAATAGTTCTCTTTCAGGGGGAGTTTTGACAACCCACAAAATTCATTTTTCATTTGAAGAAATGATATCAAAAAGGTGCATAGAACCTTACTTTTTTGTTCAGCTTGCCAAAATACCCCTCATTTCAATATTAAAATTTCCGACCGACTGTACAGTGAGTCAATCATTCTATCAAGGCTTGAAAAATTTTGAAATTTAATTAAATAAAAATGGTAGAGATAATTATCATGTAGATGATATCAACACCTTTATTCAAAGACACATTAAGTGCATGCGTTTTCATATTGCCGATACAGCTTCGATAAAACTGTAGACGTTTATTTAGCAGTCTCAAAAAACTGTTCTAGCTGAAAAATTGATAATACATGCCACGTGTAGGCTATACATTGCATCAGGAAAACGAAGTTCAAAACTATGGGTTTCCTAAACATATGTTTTTGAGATAATTTCTTTGATGCAGCTGTTTCACATTCACCATTATAAATTATACAGAGTTTGTGAAAATAAAAATATTATTGATTACCAAAACAATACTATTATTATATTGATGATAATAATTAATATTAAAACAATACTTTTATTATATCAATAATAATAATATTATTAAACATAGGCTATTTATCAATTATCAGAATTCTTTTTGAATTTCTATCATATTATTTTGTATTTCCAATGATTACAACATATGTTAGATATCACATGTCAATAAATAGATAATCTCATTTCCACATGGCACTCACCTTACCATGTTCATAAGCTTACTTAATAGGATCCTTTTTCATCCTTTGAAACCCTTAGAGGCAAAATATCTCAAAATCCGTTCTTAGTGCGCGTCTAGCATGTTTGAAGAATATTGTGCAAAGTTCAAGTTTTAGGACAATTAGTTTGAGCTGTAGTGTGATTTTACATCATTTTTTTCGGAAAATGCCCTCTCCTGGACCCCCCTGTGCTCCTGATCGGAATTTTTTTGCATAGATCTAATTTTTTTTGTAGCTGAACAAAAAAGTTCCTCATGACTTTGCTGTGCAATGAGCGGTTAAAAAGTACAAAATTTTGGGGGGGCCCCAGCTCCTTCAGGTGGGCAAATTTCTGAAAATCCTTCTTAGCGGATGTTTTCAGGCTCCCATAAACAATCGTGCAAAATTTCAAGTTTTTAGGCTCAGTAGTTTGGGCTGTGGTATGATTTCAGTCTGTAGGGGCTTAGCCTTTTATAAGTATAGAGATGATTTTAATAGAATCAACAATAATTGCAATTGAATAATCACATTTCCTCGAATTTAAAGCTTATTTCAATTTAGGTGAAAATGTACTGAACATTAATTGTAGAGATTTTCATGCTCAATCTACTCCACTTGATTTTTTTTGTTTCAATTGTATCTGAAGCCTGATAATGGGAATCTATCTGCATGATGGGGCGGAGCTCCTGAAAATTTTACAGATATGGGACTTGTGGCAGTTGATAGAGCTTATCGATGACTATTTTAGGTATGAATTGATCAAAATCGTTGGAGCCGTTTCCGAGAAAATCACGAAAACCAAGTTTTTGACAACATTTTCACCATTTTAGCCGCCATCTTGAATCGCATTTGATCGAAATTGTTCGTGTCGGAATCCTTATAGTGGAAGGACCTCAAGTTCCAAATTTCAAGTCATTCCGTTAATTGGGAGATGAGATATCGTGTACACAGACGCACATACACTCATACACACGCACATACACTCATACACACACCACACACACACACACACCACACACACACACACACACACACACACACACACACACACACACACACACAACACACACACACACACACACACACACACACACACATACAGACCAATACCCAAAAACAGTTTTTGGACTCAGGGGACCTTGGAACGTATTGAATTTAGAAATTGGGGTACCTAATTTTTTTCGGAAAGCAATACTTTCCTTACCTATGGTAATAGGGCAAGGAAAGTAAAAAGTGGCATAGATTCATCCAAATCTCATTATTTCATTGAGAAAGCATAACTGAGAAACGGAAATTTTTCTCCTTTCCAATAATAATATTTGAATTGTTTCTTATTTATCAGGTTGATATTGAAAACATTAAATATCGGAAAGAAAATACAGGCTAGTCAAAAGCTTTCGAATTGAACTGAACTCGCACACAACAGTGAACAGTGAAAATATAATTTCTGCTATAGTGAGGCTCACGTTATAATGGCAGTGTTTGATTAGCAATGGTATTGCTATCCTTGTCTTTCATTCAACAAAGCGCATAGCGCTAACTGTCGACTACTGTCCAATATACTGTTTGGGCGGGTGAGAGTGCACGACAAACTAGCAACGAATTGAAACCTAATGGAATTTATTAGTCAAGTGGGCGTTCGGTTCTATGCGGTTTCTATTCGCTACCGAATTCAAACCGAATTAGGCTAGTTCCACACTCATTCGTTTCGTTTTCGATTCGTTTTCGGCAAATTCCGATAAGTGTGAAACGGTAATTTGGTTTGAATTCGGTACCGAATAGAAACCGCATAGAACCGAACGCCCACTTGACTCTAATAAATTCCATCAGGTTTCAATCGTTGCTAGCGAGAGGCTACTTTCACACACTTTCGGTTCGTTCGTTTTCGGCAAATTCCGATAAGTGTGAAACGATGATTCGGTATGAATTTGGTACTGAATAGCAACCGCATAGCACCGAACGCCCCTCGACACGAATAGGTTTCATCATATTCGAATTCGTTGCTAGGGAAACAGGAA
>NW_024092683.1:0-15230 GCF_014356525.2 Nilaparvata lugens | reverse complement strand
AATATGAGATGAAAATCCTCAATTATGTTCAGTACATTGTCACCAAAATGAAATAAGCTCGACAATTCGAGAAAATTTTAGTATTTCAATTACAAACTGTTTGAACTGTTGATTCTATAGATCATTCACATATGAAGATTTTTGGATAGCAAACTTCGTCTGTCTCCAGCCTTATTGTCCGGTCACTAGCTGGCTTGGATCTTTGAATAGTAGACTTGAGATGCGCGGGAACACTAGCGTCAGGTGATCAATTTTCATAACGGCTAGGAAAGTTGTGTGAGTGCGCCACACCAGATTTTTCCTCTTCCAATACACGAAGCAAACTATCAACATAAACAAATTATTGGTACTATAGTGAATTTGATAAGAATACGGTACTCATGATAGATGTGTCAAAAACAAAGCACTGCAATCCACTCATCCTTTTGGAACCACTCCATCAAAAACCTCCTCGAAATCCTCTAAAAAACATCCAACCCTCAAACTTCTTCATGCTTTTTTCCCATTCCTAATGCGCTCGACAAACCACTGCAGTGATTTTGATAAACAGGGCTGACGCAAGTACTCAACGCCTGAGTTATGAGTAATACTTCGTCAAGGCGAGTACTTGAGCATTCCATTGTCTTGAGAGATGCTCAAATTCCGACCGGCCGTGTGTGATTTAGAGTTCTGCGCCTGACATCATTATACCGCCGTATGCCATATATTTCAAATGTGCTTGGAGCCAACTGTCCGACTGGTATTAACCCTGCTTTGTTGGGCAGGCCACTGAATGTAATTCATTACAGCACCGCGCGTAATTAACGTCCGTCCAATCTCACCTACTATTTTCTAGAAGCTTCATGTGTAGTGGAGAATGGAGATAGCAGTTTGATTATGGCGTAGGAGGCAAAAAGATTGCGGGTCGCGCATGTTCATTTGATCTCTGTATAATTTGTACTCTGTATAGTTTTGAGGTATAATATTAAGTACTCTGTATAGCTTTGGGGTTCATGGCTATTATGATCGTCACTACTAGGAGGAAGGTGAACTTTGTCAGAATTGATGATTGATTGATTGAGTACTTTATTTATGTAGATTACAATATATACTGGCTTATACATATATACAATAGCTTACAATACAGCAAAATTATAGATGAATTTACATAATATAGACTAAGAAAATAATTATTGAACTGTATATGATATGAAAAAGTAATTTGTAATATATAACTAAAGATAATATATTGTTATGCATCTACATAAATTGGCGGAGCTTTGGACTTATCAATGTCCATTATTCGGAAAGAATATTAAAAATATCCTTCCCACTAACTCTCTACCAAAACGTCAATTTCGTTATTTAAACTAAGGATTTATTTATTAATGGAAATATTGTAAAAGTTTTAATCAATATGAATATTAAAGAGAAAAAAAAAACAGAAAATTGATAAAGTAAAATAATTATATAGGTAGATAACATCAAATAATTGATTAATAAAATGAAGTAGGCTGAAAGTAGATCAGGGTATCAACTTTCAGTAATATACAGCAGTATGCAGTGGATAATTGAAATAACATGAGTTTATATAATAAATATATATACAATTCGTTCTATAACATGGTTTAAAGGTTTATATTGGTGGAATGGGTGAGGCATGGTTGTCATGTGATCGTTCTAGGGCCGGACAGTTTCAGTCATTTGTTCCAAAATATGTTTTTTTAAAGTCAGGATGAAGCTCGCTCGGCTCTCGATAGACCTGATAGAAACAGGAAGTGTATTCCATGCACGACAGGCACTGACTAAGAAGGATTTTGTGAAAATAGTAGTTCGATGATTGGGTATCCTTAAAGTACTTTCTCCGGTTCTAGTATGTGAAGCATCTATTCTTCTACCTTCAGAGACAAATTTGAAATCATCTTCAAAATAGTTCGGATTACCATATTCCAAGATATCTCTAACAAGCTTGACTATTCGAAAAAGCCTCTGATCGGGAAGCTTTAATGTTGAACTAGCAATATGGGCTGGGGTGATATGATCATGGCGTTGGAGAGAGTAGACGAAACGTAGACAATAATTTTGGCAACGCTGTAGTTTATCATTCAGAGTGACTTGCATATCGTTAAGAACAGAATTACAATACATTAAATGTGGGAAGATGAGAGATTGAACCAATAATAATTTAATGTTTCTAGGGAGGATATCGTGCATTTTCTTCAATGCATGCATGGCTGAGAATACCTTTTTACAAGTTTTGTTCACTTGTTCTGACCAGTCAAGAGTATTATTCATAATAATGCCTAAATTTTTAACTGAGCTACAGTAAGGAATGTCATTACCGTCTACACTAATTTTGTGAATCGATTCAAGGTCAATATTGTTTATAAGACGAGAATATCCAATTATAAGAGACAATCAGACTAGATAGAGTCTAATGTATGATTGAAATATAGGCATAACTAAATAATTATGAAACTCCATCTTCAGCTGACGGCTTAGAAGCAATGCTTATGATTTAATTTATATTTGAAAAGTGTGTATTGTTTTGTTTATATCAATAAATCATTATTCTATTCTATTCTATTCTATTCTAGTGAGATAGAGTCAATGTTATAATGTTAAAATATCATTGAGCACCTGACTAACATTGGTTTGTCATCCTTGTCTCCCATTGGACAAAGCAGATAGCTCTATCATCTTTCAACTCTATCTGCACATTTGCTAATTCTTTGTACGCTATGAAGAAATGTGATGAACTAATAGAATATCCAATCCCAATATTTTACAAGTTTATTATTCAATCATGAAAACACGATCTTGTTTATGGATTGAATATACTCCATATAAAATTGATCATTTGTGACAAGGAACAGCAATAAGTATAGTAACAACAATATTAGTTGTAGCAATATTAGTTATAACAGTTATACCGAGATAGCTTGGATTACAGCTTTCAACCATGGAAGACGGTAGAAACGGGAAACAGGCACCAATGTGTTCCTATGATTTCTTCTGACTCAATAACGTGAATCTCATTATAGAACAGACCAGGTTGACATCATTGATTAAAAAAGTTTGGAAAGTTATGGATGGAAGCTGGAATGTAGAAGAGGAAAACTAGTTGTTGATTTGTATTATTTTTGAGAATTGATTTCGATAAAGTAGGAATATCTTATTCAATGAACTTCCTATTCAATTATCCAAGTAAGTGTTCCAAGTTCTCCTGTTATTCAAGCTAGAGCTAGGAAAATTTTTTTTTCTTGAGTAAGAATGTACTCATTTTGTAGACGAGGTTATTTTGTTGTCGACTTGTCCGAACTACTAATTTATTGGAATATAAGTTTGAAAATTAATTTTGATAGTTACACCATTATCAATCACTATTGAACTGGAAGATGGAACATCGAGCAGAAATACATAAAATGAATTTATATTGATGGTATTTAGTTGGCCATTCAAGGCTGAAGCATTGAGAAACAATAGCATAAGAAGATATCCCATGGTATAGGGAGTTCTTGTCGTAACTTTTACTGTTTGGTTAAGTTAATAACAAACATGGAAATTGTGTTTTCCTCCACCTACTGTCTAAAGTACTTACTTTACTCCCTGAAACATGATACTAAAGTGTCACTTTTTCGCTCTCGGTTGTAAAAAACAGAAAAACTCCCTAGGGAGGAAAAGTGTAAGTTTAAATAACAGTAATAAAGTAAAAGTTTAAATAACATGGGAAGCATCTCTATTTTAAAAACTTACATCGTAATAGGATAGAAAGTCTAAGCTCAGATGAGAAAGCATAAAGAGATGTCTGTCATTGAGTCAACTGAATTTAATACCACAACCAGAAATTTGATCAACTCATGAAATATATGTTTGTATGATATTATATTCTTAATATTAGTAGATGATAAAAATATATACCATTTTAAATATTCTATTCTATTCAAAATACCAGCCAACAAATATTTTTGATCTGCAATTCAAATCTGAGCCGCGTGATGGAGTCAGCCATTTTTGGTAGACACCCAGCTGATATAATTTTTACAACTTTGGCCGATAGATAGCGCAATCGGCAGTGCCAATCAGACGACCGGTTTTTAGGTTTTGGATTTTAGGTTATGTTGTGAGAAACATTGTCACCAATACGTAAGTTATTAAAATGATTTTATTTGCAGTTTCTATAGAAACATGTAGATGGACGAAAAATGTTGTGTACATCACAAGTGAAAAATATTTTTCCTACAGTTACGTTGAAAAGTGGCCATTGCTGCACTGATTACAGAACGCAAAGAATCACTTTTCCGCTCTAGTGCGGGAAAATTTTTCTGCACTCCAGATTTGCAACATGGCAACGCAAAATACTTAGTAGGTTTTATATGGAGCAACAGTGCAGCAAAATCAAAATGAAGTTGGTAACAGTGACTGGGCTGCTATAGTGAGCAGAGGTGCAACCAAGCACAACGCGCTAATTATTATTCATTATATATTATAAGCAAGGACGAGGACTTTAGGATTTTAGGATTAAGGTTTTTATCAATAATAAAATTACAGAGAAAACATTTGATGGATTTCAGTCAATTTTACCCATAATTACCCACTTTTCATATTCAATGGTAACTGTAGGAAAAACTTAATGTGAAATACGTGCGCAAAGTTCCTCTGCTGCACTCAAGAAACCATACGGCTCGGGCGTAAACGTTTCTTTCGGTGCAGCAAACTGACACTTTGCGCACTAGTTGCACAAATAACTATTTTCCTACAGTTACGTTGAAAAGTGGCCATTGCTGCACTGATTACAGAACGCAAAGAATCACTTTTCCGCTCTAGTGCGGGAAACATTTTTCTGCACTCCAGATTTGCAACATGGCAACGCAAAATACTTAGTAGTTATATGGAGCAACAGTGCAGCAAAATCAAAATGAAGTTGGTAACAGTGAGATGGGCTGCTATAGTGAGCAGAGGTGCAATGAAGCACAACGCGCTAATTATTATTCATTATATATTATAACCAAGGACAACGAGGACTTTAGGATTTTAGGATTAAGGTTTTTATCAATAATAAAATTACACAGAAAAACATTTGATGGATTTCAGTCAATTTTACCCATAATTACCCACTTTTCATATTCAATGGTAACTGTAGGAAAAACTTAATGTGAAATACGTGCGCAAAGTTCCTCTGCTGCACTCAAGAAACCATACGGCTCGGGCGTAAACGTTTCTTCGGTGCAGCAAACTGACACTTTGCGCACTAGTTGCACAAATAACTATTTTCCTACAGTTACGTTGAAAAGTGGCCATTGCTGCACTGATTACAGAACGCAAAGAATCACTTTTCCGCTCTAGTGCGGGAAACATTTTTCTGCACTCCAGATTTGCAACATGGCAACGCAAAATACTTAGTAGGTTATATGGAGCAACAGTGCAGCAAAATCAAAATGAAGTTGGTAACAGTGAGAGGGCTGCTATAGTGAGCAGAGGTGCAATGAAGCACAACGCGCTATTTATTATTCATTATATATTATAACCAAGGACAACGAGGACTTTAGGATTTTAGGATTAAGGTTTTTATCAATAATAAAATTACACAGAAAAACATTTGATGGATTTCAGGCAATTTTACCCATAATTACCCACTTTTCATATTCAATGGTAACTGTAGGAAAAACTTAATGTGAAATACGTGCGCAAAGTTCCTCTGCTGCACTCAAGAAACCATTCCGCCCTCGCCTACGGCTCGGGCGTAAACGTTTCTTTCGGTGCAGCAAACTGTCACTTTGCGCACTAGTTGCACAAATAACTATTCTCCTTCAGGAAAATTGTTGCCCTCGGCTTCGCCTCGGGCTTCAAACTTTTCCCACAGGGAGAAAAAGTCGTACTTTTCACTCTAGATATACAAATAACTATTTTAACCGTATTGGTTAAAAATACTTGAAGTACCGTAAAGAATACTGAGAGTAATATATTATATACTCCATTCCAAAAATTGGGAATGGATCTCCACTTATAGTATGGCTATTGAACAATTGTTAGTATAATTTCTATATTTATATTAATATAAATTCAAATATAATATTTATTTAAATAGTATATTTTATATTTTTATATTGTTAGTATAATATGTTATATCGTTAGTATAATTATTATGCCAATTCCAATTTTGTATTTGTACGTTCTTCCCTCTAGACATAGTGAGACTTAAACCCTGTAATGAACATACTTTTTAATGAGCTCACAGTTTTAGGCAAGATATAAGAAAGTGAATTCGTATGGCTTCTTTGTTGATGACAAGATTTACATAGGACAAAGCATTCATCAATAGGACATTGCACATATCAATCAAGCATGAACGTCACCTTCTTCTATCTGCGTTTTTTTGTGGCCATAATAATGATTTATTCAATCACTGAATTCACATTACAATTTCAATTCAATTCAATTTATTAAAAACACACAAAACAAGACAAAAAAAAATTACAAAGAATTACGAAACAAATAAAACACAATAAAATGTTACAAAAATAAAAATCTGATGTGGTACACTCACACAACTTTCCTTGCTCATTGAACTGTAAGCCCCATTCTTAAACGAGAATAATTCAGGGGAATAACATAATGACGATTGGCGGCAACATATTAGAAACTACGATCAGACTTCTGTATTATGTGGTATATAATTGTTTTCAGAGTACTTTTTCCTTAAACACGATATGATATTCCAGGAGCGAGGTCTCTGCCGTGTGAAACTGGCTAGTGTAAATTGTGAAATTCGATTAGTCGTCAGAACAGCTGTTCTACAGATGAAATATCTCCTCTATGTGTTCTTTTTATGAACTGCTCTACCTACCTACCTCATGCACGAGAAGGAGGTTACAAAGTCCATTTCTCAAGGATGGGGTGGACCCCACATTAGTTTCCCAGAAAGGAGACTCATGCCAGTTGATAGAGATGATAAATAACTATACAGGGTATGAATTTGAAAAAAATCGGTCATGTAATTTTTGAGAAAATCGTGGAAAACATGTTTTTTTAGTAATTATCCGCCATTTTTCTCAAGAATATTATGGAGCTCCTGCAGTTTCCCAAGAATGAGACTTATGTCAGTTGTTAGGGCTTATAAATAGCTGTCCATGATATAAATTTGAAGAAAATCGTTAGAGCAGTTTTCGAGAAAACCGTGAAAAACATGGTTTTTTAGTAATTATCCGCCATTTGAATTCAATTTCATTGAATTTCTTATTGTCAAATCCTCATGGTATAAGGACTTAAGTTTTAAATTTCAAGTCAATGTTTCTGGACTCAAGGACCTTGAAACGTATAGAAAACTTGAAATTAGGGTACCTAATTTTTTTGGAAAGCAATACTTTCCTTACCTATGGTAATAGGGCAAGGAATGTAAAAAACCATGGGCTTTGTGGTTGGGTGTGTTGGAGAAGAGAAAACAAGAGAGGAAGATACCTAGCCAATTATGGTTTCCCATGTAATAGGCAGGCAAAGAAGAGAAGAGAAGTAATGAGGAAAAAAGGGAAGAGAGAAAGGGGGGAAGGAAGAAAACAGAGGAATAGGTACTCAAATTAAAGGTAAGCAAGTCCACTGAAAAATGAAAAAACTAAAGAAAATGAAAAACTAAAGAATTGCATTTGAATGCACAAAAGCATCTTCTAATTGAACATTCAATGAAAAAGTAAATAGACAGAGTCCTTCATATAGATAAAATATTTACAATAATCGAATATCAAACTTGCTATCAAACTCTTTGTCACTTCTTTTCCACCAAAAATGTTCAGATGGTGTTAAATCTCCAGACCTTCATAAAACCCCTCAAAATAATCTACGGTTGGATAAATCTTCAATTTTTCATCCGGGCTTCAAGTCTCAAGATCTCGTAAACCTTGGGAGAATCAGCACATGTTGTTTCCTAAACTTTCATCTTCATCTTCATCTTGAGGCTTTCCAAACCAAACTCGCGAGCGACCCTGCATAATTTTATTGTGATCATGTTGACTACTCTCATCTTAATTCGTGTCTTGTCGTGGACTGGTTCACGAAAATCTCACCCGAAATTCTTGTGTGAAAAGAAGCATTGTCTGAGAGAGGTTCGAACCCCGCACGTTGCAGCAGCTCTACAACGGAACGTGACAGAAAACCAACAAAAGCGGGATGTGAAAGTTGAAACTGCTTTCATTTATTCACAGCGGTGTTTCTGGGTTCGAGTATATATATATATATATATAAATAAATAAATAAATATATATATATAATATATCTATATATATATATATATATATATATATATATATATATATACATTCTACTCCAACTAGAATCCACCACTAGATTCTAGTATATAAATATGTATAGTGAGATTCATTTTTAACTGTCAGCATTGAATGAGTAGGAAGCATTGAAGTTAGCCACAGAGGATGCTGCCAGTTAAATGTGAATTTCATATCATGAGATTCAATTTGAACTTTCAGAGTTTGTTGAATGAGTAGCATTAAAGTTATTAATAGAGGATGCTGCCAGATATGTGGATCTCACTACAATATACTGCACTATATTCAACTGTAGTAGTGTGATTCAGTTTAAAGTATCAGTATAGGTTGAATTGGGGGAGCTATGGTGTAATATATAAGGAATGCTGGCTGTTTGAAGTGAACTCTACTAAAGAATTTATAGCAGAGATGGTTGGATGAATGTTTTACAATAATCTCGGTAACCATACGGATGCTCTAGCGGTCTGCAATGTGTAAACCTCCACTATATTTATTATGTTGAGAAACTTGAATGAGGGTATCAATGAGGTGGAAAGGTAATTTTTGGTGCGTTAAAAGATATTAGTATGGAAATGGTAATTTTTGATGCGTTGAAGCTATTGTAATGGGGATGTTGAGAATAATACGCTGTGTTGGTGTTAATGAATAAATAGTGAACATTGTTACAAGGCAGAGAAAAAAAAATTGTAATGAAGTAACAATTTTTTCTCTTCATATACTATTGCTATCTAGTTATGAGACTAATGAGCAAATTTCATCGAACCTAACCTACTAAATAAAATTGAAATACAGTGATACTCACACTGGAATCTCTTACTGCTAATGATGATAATATGTGCATCTTGAATGAATCTAAATATATAAAAATGAATGTCTGTGTGTTTGTTTGTTCCCTATAGACTCGAAAACTAGATACTTGACAGAACGGCTTGAAACTTTGGGAATATGTTGTGTGAATATTGGGGATGGTTTCTGTTCAGAAATTTCAATAGGGGGGCTGATAATAATTCTATTATTCTAAAAGAATCTATTAATTCATTCTACAGACCAATGTTTTCGAAATTTTCGGCCGAGCAGCTACCTATAATTTAATTTAGCATCTAAAGTTTCCAGCTGTATAATGAACACGTCACCCTGTGATAAATTGTGTACTGGTATTAAAACGGTAGTTTGGAGTTGAAGTTAGTGTAGTTGATTGGTACCAGCTTTAGATAATCGTTCCTTAGAAGAACTATACAAATAATTATCACTCCCCTATCATTGAGAAACTGGAAAATGTTGGAAAAAAATTATTCATCTCATGAAAGAGAGTTGTTCATATTGCATCCTCAATTACTGAAGAATAACAGACTAAATTAAATATTTTTGAATTTAGCTTAGCTTATATTAATCCTGAAATGGAAGATGAAAGAATATGGAATTCTGTGTAACTCATCGTACATCGCATATTTCCTGGACCATCTATGGACAATCAACAACTATGAAAACATCAAATTCATCTTTGAAACACTGATTTAACCTATCTATCTTTTTTTAATTCAAACTTTACTGATAGATATTACTACCAATTGATTCAGAAGATATGTTTTCGGGATAATAATGCTGCATGACTAAGCACATAGGAAGTCCGTATTGAGATGTAAATGAATATTGATTGTTAGATAAGTTTCATGATTCACTAAATAAAGTCAAGTGTGACATGAGATACATTGACTTTTTGGCGATACGAAGTTCGCCAGGTAAGCTAGTGTCCTATAACCTATAAATCATGATTTTATTGTTTCGCTCAATCACTGCTCTGCTTTTCCCTTGAAACCACTTGCATTACACTAATTCAAATGAATCCTCTTTTTGAGCCTCCGCACCAATCCTCCGTTGTCAAGCAGCTCGACGTTGTTATGTTCGTGGAGATATGCTTCATGACTCTCTGCATACCGCCATAGAGAAACAATAGCGTAAGTAGATATCCCATGGTATAGGGCGTTTATTTCGCCACGTTTTTGTTATCTCAAGCCGATTACTGTCGATTTTTTTCGATTTTTATTGTTTTGTTGGGGGGTGAGAGTGTCTGAACGGCACAATATGAGAGACTACCAGCGTCATAAAGCTTCACAGGAAAGAACTACGTGGACTCTCAGCTTGAGATAACAGTAAAAGTTGCGACATAAACGCCCTTTACCATGGGATATCTACTTATATGCTATTGTTTCTCTATGCTACTGCTAAATCTCACAGGATACCAGGTTGAATCCCAGATTCTCTATGGGTGTCGCTGTTCCGCACATACCAAGGAGCATCAACGATGTTTCTGAGCACCTTGTCTTGGAATCGTTGAATGATGGCGATGTTGGTCGGTTTGTTGCAGCTTCACTGTTGGATACCATAGGTCCAGACAGGTTTGAAGATCTGTTGTACAGGAGAACTTTGTTTGGTATTGAACGTGATGTGTTTCTTCCAATAAGCCAGTAGAATTTTTTGTATTATATGGTAACAAATAAAAATGCATTAAAACTTCAAGTCAAACTATAATACTGATTTTGGTATTCAAAGATTGGTTGTAATGTATTGGTCAATTGCCCTCCCGTCCTTATCAACAAATAATTGTATTTCATGGAAGTTCACTAAACATTGATTATGATATGATAACACAAATAAGTTTGACTTCTTATTAATTGAATTGAATCGCTGTTAGGGATGTCAATCCTGGGATCCCGAATCCCGGTCAATTTTTGATACTTAACAATCACGGGATTTCTCAGTGTCAATCCCGGGATTTTCGGGATTAGAAAACCTGAAATTGTGAATAGTATTTTCCCAAAAAAAAATCAATATAGAATTCATCTGAAGTGACGAATATGAGTTTTGCATGGCTAATTTATTGTTCTAATGCTCAACTCACATACGACTCAGGTCGAGAAGAGACTCGACTCTAGTCGAGGGCATGTGTTTAGAATGATGAGGTCGCGGAGACTAGAGTCGAGTCTCTTATCGATTCAATTTCCTTGAAATGCACTAAGAACTATGAAAAGTCTTCAGAAATCAGAAATAAACAAGCACCATCTAATAACTCTCTTATCTGTCTAATGATTCATCATATATCTTCTCTTCTCTACCATAAGTAGAATAGCTAGTTGAAGTGAATAAAAAGTAAGCTCTACAATATTCCATTCAGTAGTGGAGCAGCTTTTGAAAAAAGTTACTAATCTGAAAACATTTATAGGAATAGAATGTTTAATTTAATATTTTACCTAAGTAATGTTTTATCTAAATAATATCCCTCCCAATGAAATGAGCCCTTTTCTATCTCCACACACTGTTACTGAACATGTAATTGAGGAGGAACAATTGGTTAATAATGCATGAAACTGATTTTTGGCCAATCCCGGGATCCCGGGATTGATATAAGATAATCCCGAAATACCGGGATTGCAAATCAGTCCCGGGATTGACATCCCTAATCGCTGTATTTATTAGAAACCTAGGAGGCTGAAGTTAGGGCGCAGCCGGCCCTCTCTTACACTGTACCCTCAAATGAGAGAGTTAACCCATGACTTAACCCATTAATTAGTTGATTGTTTAATGATTGATTAATTAATTGATTGATTAATGAGAGAGTTATAGCGATTTCAAGACGTCTTGTTCAATGACTCTCCAAGTCCTCAACTGATAATTGAATTCAATTTCAGCCACAGACAATATGAACTACATGGAGTACTATTTGATATTCTCAGCTTTCTCCGGTCTAATCCGGCACTCCACTGTGAAACAGTGTACCACTGTTAAAATCTACTATCAGCCAAGAAATTGTGTAAGCTTTAGCTTCTTCATATTCTACACAAATTAATACTGTTTGGAGTATCCGTCTCCCAATATAATATATCTTCTCTGATATTAAAGCACTGAAAGCCTTGACTCAACCTCTATAGGAAGTCTCACTCTTACTTACTTGGTCTGTCAATATATCTCTCCTTTCTCTCACCCTCTTTCTCTCTAATCTCTTGATCTGTGTCTCCCATCTCATGTTTTTCTCCGCTCTCCTCCTTATACATTTATTTATTACATTTCATCTATCTATTACTCTATAACAGACTTGGCTTCTGATCTCACTAGACTTCAAATCTAGAAAGTTCTCTTGGACCCAATCTTATTATCTCTCTTTTCGCCCATCTGTGTGTTTGTCTCTCTCTTCGTGTGTAATTTTCATTAATAATATATGATTTGAATCTCTCCTTCACTCTATATTGAGTAGCCCACTAATATCAGTCTTCAGTAGTATCATCATCGACCATTCAGCTCATATTTGTTATTATGTTACATTGTGAAAAAATTAAGGACTGAAATTTTGTGAAGTGAACAACCACAAGACTGTGAAGTGAACAACCACCTATTTCGGACTGTGTGTAACCTTATATGAATTTGGGAGAGGAATAGCACAAGGTTACCTCATTTTTTCTCTCCCTATCGTTTTGATTAGTACTTATGTATGAATCAATAAAGATTAAAGAATAAAGGTGGATCGTGACTTGGAAGCAAACATAGAGATTCAATAGTTATAGCATAATAGATAATTATAATTAATTAGCATAATGATATAGCATAGTTATAGCATATTCAATAAATATAGCACAATAATGATAGCATATAGATTTCAATGATTGAAGTATTTCTTCTTCTGAGTAGTTGTTAAGGTGATATTACGGTAGTTATCCACACTGAATGACAGGGCCGCCAAAGGGTAGGTCGCCCCGGGCGCCCCACAGAATGTGTGAATGAAAAGACTTAATATTTATACTGTCCAACAATGGATTCATTGAAAATTGAGATACCGGTTTCAGTTGCTACACCATTATATAGCAAATATAGCAATCAAATATAGCAAATATATCAAACTCTGCTGAACTAGAACTGAAGTGATGAGCAGCGGTATTTTTATACTAGCGGTCGAGCACAGTTATTGGTGGAAGCCGTGACCTAGCAAGGTGAATGTCTGCCTTTGACAAGCCCCTCCCCAATTGGCGGTTCATTGGCTTGTCTAGGCCAGTGGCAGACGTTGACCTTGATAGGTCACGGCTTCCTCAATAACAGTACTCGGCCGTTAGGATAAATAATGCTGCTCTCCACTTTGGTTCTAGTTTACAAGAGAATGATAATGGTGTAACAACCGAAACCGGTATCTCAATTTCTAATAAATTCATGGTTGGACAATATCTAGCAATGTACCTAGAATACAGGTACTAGGTATTCTAGGTACCTTGATGTATCTAGTATGTTTATTCATTATCGATAATTACCACAATACCACCTTCACAACTGCTCAGAAAAAAGTCCAATCATTGAAATTTATCTATCTGTTTGTATACAGTTATTTATCTTGTTAAATCGGTGTTGTACTGTTGAAAGTTTAATAAATAAATAAATATGGAAAATTTAATAAAATTCAAGAGGCTTATCATGAAGAAACAACCAATGAAATTCTTGTATTTCGTATCAGATTCTGGTTTAAATCGATATCAATTAACACTAGAAACAAAAATCTAGGCCAAGTTACAAATTTGTCATACTGAACGCAAAATGTGTTTTATAAACAAGAAATAACTGATTAATCTCTTGTATTTCGTATCGGATACAGTCGCTGTCAGTACACTGTTGGATTTGGAAGAAACTGCTCAGGAAAAAGATAGTCCAATCATTTTAGTTTATTCAAAACTAAACAAAAAACCGAATCAATAATGGCATGTATTTGTTCTTCTACGGTTATTTCTCTTAAATGGTGTTGTACTGTTGAAAGTTTATTAAATGAATAAATATAGAAAACTAAATCAAATTCAAGAGTCTTATCATGAAGAAACAACCAATGAAATTCCTGTATTTCGTATCAGATTCTGGCTTAAATCGTATCAATCAATATTAGAAACAAAAATCTAGGCCGAGCTTCAAATTTGTCATAATGAACGCAAAATGTGTTTTATAAACAAGAAATAACTGATTTTTGTGTAGTTGAGAAGTTGATATTGTGGTAATTATTCATAATGAATGAAAAACGATAAGAAATTGTCAAAAAATACTGATTTATTGATACTTAGAAAGACTGGTTATTACACCATTGTCAATCTCTGATATACTGAGATTGTTACAGACAGTTATCAGAGATTGACAATGGTGTAATAACCGAAACCAGTCTTTCTAAGTATCAATAAATCAGTGGTTTTGCAATTCTTAGTCTTTTTCATTCAAAATAATGATTAATCATCTCCAGTATTTCGTATCGGATACAGATTCTGTTAGTACACTGTTAGAATTTGAAAAATCTAGGCCGAGTTTCAAATATTTGCCATGAAGATAAACAAGAAATATAACCAATCAAACTGTATATTTTTATCAGATGAGAATTCAGTTATCACAATGTAGGATGGAGCACTCAGAAAAGTGAAAATCCAAAGTTGAACCAGTGAGAGGATTGTAAAAATGTAATCTGTGAAATAAGCTCCCGAGCCAACAGAATCATTTCAAATCTAGTTTCAGCCACTGGGATTTCACAGTCGTTGCTTTTTTCCAGAGCAATATAAAATGGAAGTGAAAATATGATTGGAGTTGGACGAGTGACATGTTCAGTTGCTCTTCCAATATTGGCTTTCATCTCTATTGGAGTTGTTGTTCACAATAGGGGTGTATCAAGGACGTGTATTGGATCACTGTTGAATCAAAGTGAGTTTTATTGCTAGAGATTTACTGTTGAGTTGAATTGAGTGTTATGAGCTATTGAAACTGTATTGATAGTCGGTAACATTGTTACTTGGTTTTTCTGAAAAGATGATCCTATTCATTTTATAGTATTCCTTTCTTTCTTCCAGCACACATTATTTTAGCAATATTGTCTTTTGTATGTGTTAATATCATTGGTACTGTTGGCTAGTTTCACAATCATTCGGTTCGTTTCGTTTTTCGGCCAATTCCGATAAGTGTGAAACGATAATT
>NW_024092682.1:0-14525 GCF_014356525.2 Nilaparvata lugens | reverse complement strand
GGAAGGAGTCGGCATATGTTTTTGCGGATTCAAGAACACGTGCTTGGGAAACGGTTTCTTGTAGACTCAAATCTCCTTGTTGAAAAAGTTTCTCTTTAATTTCAATAGAACATAACCCTGAAACAAGAGCATCTCTAATATGCTCGTTTTGTTTTCTTCGGCTGACACTCTAGTGAAGTTACATGATAAGCTTAATCTTTTTAGTTCAGAATAGTAGTGATCAATGGACTCACCTATTTGTTGTTTAGCATTAGCAAGGCAGTATCGTGCATAAATTCGTTCTTCGGTTTAACGAACATATCTTCCAACATGGATATAGTTTCTTCATATGAAGTATAGCTTTCCACAATTTCGTATAAAGCAGGTGATAAGAAGTTTACCAATATTTTCATTTTGTCTTTGGTTGTCACTCCTTCTAAGAAATTTTCGAACGTCTTTTTCCAATGTTTCCACTCTCTCTCTGCCGTAGGCGAATCTGGGTCGATAGATAATTCCTTTGGCTTGAGAAACTTGTCAATATGTGATTCCATCTTATCTTCTTCGTAGTTACGGTTTTCAATCGTTTTTGTCTTTTTCTTTGTCGGCATTTTATTTGATTAAATTGAAATAAGTAAACTCTTCATTTGTAGAGCTTTAATCAAATAAAATTGAACATGACTTTCTACTAGTAACGGATCAACAACATTTGATATTTATGAATGAATCCATGACAACGAAAACATATGGTTTATCATATCACAAGGTAACTTTCTCATCAATGATATTTTAGTTGCTCTCTATATCTCCGTCAATAAGCATATCGATAAGCGTTTCCTACAGGAGAAAATAGATGAAAGAACACAGGGCAAAATGCAATGGTTTGATGACAGGTTGAGTGAGAAAATAGATGGAGAAACAGCAGGCTAAGATATAGTTTAGGAAGGAGAAGAGTAGATCATGAATGAGAGAAGAGAAGATTATGAAAGAGAGAAGAGAAGATCATGAAAGAGAGAAGAGGAGATCATGAAGGGGAGATGTAATATCAACTATTCATTCTCGTTTAAAATAATCAATTATATCCTATTATATTAGGCAAGCAATTTCTGTATTTATATATCTGGTTTTTTTATATCTGGTTATTTATGTTTTACGGATCTCGAAAACGGCCTTAACGATTTTCACGAAATTTGGAACATAGTAGGTCTATGATATAAAGATTCGATTGTACTAGGTCTCATTCTTTGGAAAACTCGCTGAACGACATTAAAAGGATAATTCATCCTTGGAAAACAGATGATAATTTCGTCGTCTCTCGATAACAGAAGATGCGTGTGCCCGTGTGGGAGAGAGACAGAATATTATTTCTAGCTGTGTAGTCATAATCAATCAACGAGAAATTTTATCCAGCTACACAATTTAATCGACTTGATCAACATAATCTGATTTGTTGACATGACATGATAATCCTCCTAAACTGGAGTATATCATAATTTTCACAGTTGATCATCATCTTACAATTTCAAGTGATTAGTGAGTGTTATTTTGTTATTCAATTTGGTTTGTATATATTCTGAATTATATATATTTTTTTGTTTTCAAATGTTTGAACAGGAAATTGAACCTGTATTCAAGTGTATGGAACATAACCTACTTTCTGGACTATTTATAGTGTATAAATGAGAATTCGGGGAAGAAACAGTTTTGGGCTGTACCTGTGAGTCCTTCCCCAATCATTTTGGAGGATTTTTTCGGTTTATCAAAAGTCAATAAATAAATAACGAGCGAAAGTCGGTGCCCCGATATTTTCTTTGAACAAGAAATTATATTTTCTATAATTTCATAATGAATTTTCTCAATTAAGATGAAATATTTTGTTAATTTATTATTAATTCTACATTGTTAGAATACGATAGAAGAGAAGATCATGAAAGTTAGAAGAGAAGATCATGACAAAGAGAAGAGAGGAGGTTGAAACGAATGTTATGGAGTGAAGGTTGAGTACAAAGATAGAGGAAGAAAGATGAAGAGAAGAAGGAATTGGATTGAATAATCGTCTTTATCAAGGGCGGAGTTAGGACTCTAGGTCCTCTCTGCCACACAATTCTAATAGGAATAAGAGAAAGAGGCAGTGGAAGATAGAGATAGAGTGACAGAGAGAGAGGGAGTGAGAGTGAGACAGTGACGAGAAGAGAGAGAAAGCATTGTACGTGATAAGATTCGATTTTGACGTAAACCTGATTTGAGATCCATCTCTACCTCCCCATATTGAGATACACTTCAATTTGACAGCATTCCTTATGAGTAACATCTATGCTTTCCACCTTACCAGTGCTGACAAAAGCCAAGTGAATCCGAATGTAGTAAGCCACTCTGCATAATATGTGGATCACATATGATTCGAATGCAGAATGGAAATGTCTGCTCCAGTATATGCACTTCCCAGTTTACAATGTTTCCCTACTCAATTCTGATATCTATAATGTATATAGATATATTCTCTCCACGGTGTGCATTGTCTTTCTGCTTTTATATAGTATTATTGATAGAGTGTATCTGTATTTGTATTACTATTGTATTTTATATAACCTTAAAGTGAGAAATCTGGTGTGCGCACTCACACAGCTTACCTTGCCTTTATGAAAATTGATCACGCTAGTGTACTCGCGCATCTCAAGTTTACTATTCAAAGATATGAGACAGCTGGTGATAGGTCAATAACGCTGGAAACACACGAGGTCTGCTATCCCTTCGTAGTGAATGATTAATAGAACCAACAGTTGCCAACAGTTTGCAATTTAATAATCACATTTTCTCGGATTTCAAGCTTATTTTCAATTTTAGGTGGAAATGTTACTAGTCATTAATTGCAGAGATTTTCATGCTCAATCTTTTCCACTTGAAATTTTTTGTTCAAATTGTACATGCAGGCTGATAATTGAGAATCTATAATCAAACTTTGCATAGATGGGGCAAAGCTCCTGAAATTTCTACAGATATAGGACTTGGTGTAGTTGATAGAGCTTATCAATGACTATTCCAGGTATAAATTTGATCAAAATCGTTGGAGCCGTTTTCGAGAAAATCGCGAAAACCCCTGTTTTTGACAACATTTTCGCCATTTTAGCCGCCATCTTGGATTGCATTTGATCGAAATTGTTCATGTCGGATCCCTATAGTGTAAGGACCTTACGTTCCAAATTTTAAGTCATTCCGTTAACTGGGAGATGAGATATCGTGTACACAGACGCACATACACACTCATCCACACACACACACACACACACCACACACACACACCACACACACACACACACACACACACACACACACACACACACACACACACACACACACACATACAGACCAATACCCAAAACCCACTTTCTCGGAATCAGGGGACTTTGAAGCGTATAGAAATTTAGAAATTGGGGTTCCTTAATTTTTTTCGGAAAGCAATACTTTCCTTACCTATGGTAATTGGGCAAGGAAAGTAAAAACACTCTTATTGTTTGGTGTGGCGACGACCGTTTCGTGCTGGTGTTGCACATTCTCAAGCCAAACAGAAACTGAAGTATTTAAGGTTATGAAGGTGAGTATTTGGTCAGAGTGGGAGTGGAGGGGACTTTTGGCGGTTGATAGAGGAGGATTTAAATAAGTTTGTCAAACAGGGTGTGGGAAAGTTGATTTGGTCATTTAGAATATTGTTTGGCTGTTGTTTGGTGTACTTGTATATTTCAAACTGTTCCAGTACATCTAATTCTCTGTTTTTGTGGGGATAGTGGAGTATTTCAAGGATATTATCTATGTGAGGGTGTAATGGCTCTCGTGTGTTCTTTGAATGTTATATTGAAATTTCTGGCTGTCTCTAATACTCACCCTCATAACCTCAAATACTTCAGTTTCTGTTTGGCTTGAGAATGTGCAACACCAGCACGAAACGGTCGTCGCCACACCAAACAATGTGAGTGTTTTTCCACTTTAAAGTAATATAAAATACAATAATAATAATAATAATAGTGAAAACAAGATGGATAACCAACAATGTATTTTTGTATATTATATTCTCACTTCTAAGATGGATTTTTAATTTACTTCTTCTTCTTTTCATTTTATTAAAAATTTTCATAATTTTCAGGTTCTCTCTCGTGCAATGAAACATGGTTAGCGACCACTATCGAGGAGGCCGTGGCAGGCAGAGAAGTGGACGCAGTTGTGACGTCATCACCCTCCCGTATCTGTCCACTAGCCGCCAGTATAGCTCCCGCCAATACACTCTTCTTCACTTCCGCCTGTCCTGAGGTCAGTAAAACCATAAATATATCTATCAACTAGTGACCCCCTGGGTTGGAGAGCTCGCTCAAGAACTATTGTATTGTAATCTTAAGGTGGGTACAGATTTACGCGCCGCGAACATGAGCAATTCACTTTTAATCAGCTGATGCCAAGCTTTTTATAACTGTATCTTACCGTTCATGTGAAAATACATATATAGTCAGCTGATTAGAAGTGAATTGCTCATGTTCGCGGCGTGTATATCTGTACGCACCTTTAGAAACCCGCAACTTCTAGGGCCTGTTTACGAGCTCGGGATTTAGCTAAGTTCTAGACTTGAAACAGCTGGAGTCAGAAAATTGGCTTTCCGAAACGGGGCCTAGTCGCAGTCCACGTTTAAATTAAATCTCGAAAAACTAGAAAATTGAACACAAAATAAAATAAAGAGAAAATAGTGTAAAGTATCAGCTATTTTTAATTATTTAGGAATGTTTCATTTCGTCAAGGAAAAAAGTTTCCAATTTTAGAAATGAGAAAATAAAGATTATCATAAAAACTGCGACTACGCCCCGTTTTTGAAGCCAATTTTCTGACTCCAGCTGTTCAGGGTAACCGTCCACTAGAACCGTTTTCAACCAATCCGTTCGGCCGTTGGATCGGACGAATCTGCCGGCCGTTAATTCGGCCGAATAAAGTCGTCTATTGGAACCGTTTACGTCAGTCCAGTTGCCAAAATTATTGAATCGACTACAATCATAGACACCAAAATTTTTCATAAACGATGATTATATTGAGATTTTTGAAATTGAATGAACAAATATACACTGAATTAGTTATTCATTACAAGAATCTTACCTTCAACGAATATCCACTAGATTAGTTATTTATTATCAAGCAATCTCTGTTCACAGATTCATTTGAACATCAAGACGATGATATCTTTTGTCTCGCATATCCCACAATGGAATTTCCATTGCAATTTGTTAGCTCATAGAAAATCCATTCTACTCTTTAGAGGAATTCAGGACAGTGGTACGTAGAATAAAATTATTAATTTCAACTATTACATGAAATAGTTAATTATAACGTAGCCCTACTATGGGTGAACTATTGATTGCTATCAATTGATATTGTTGTCTCTACTCATTTTAAGGATTTTTCATCATGTATTTTGACCTAATTATGATTTTATTATGTATCGTAATTTTATGAAATATTCTGTGACGTAGCCTTATGTACTACTGTATCGCCAGGCTAAATGAATTGATTGATTGATTGATTGATTGAACATGCTCTTGAACCAAACTTATCAAATTTTCATTGTCCAAAGTTACATCTTCATAAAACAAAACAATTAGAAGAACAAACAAGACTGTAAAACAATAGGTTTATCAACACTTTGTTGTCTCAGCTCGACTAGTTAGTTCGGCCTGATAGAGCCGGAAAATCCCATTCAATTAGGATCGAAAAATTGATCGGCCGGAGGCGGCCGTGCACGGCTGTATGAACCTGTTGCAATGGACGAGCATCTATAGCTTTCTTTGTTGGGGGATCGTTCGGACGAGTTTGGTAGTTTTCGGCCGATGCTAGTTCGGACAAAATCGGTTCCAGTGGACGGCCCACCTCAATATATTTCCATGAATGATTGACTTGCACATTCACGGCTTCATGATACATATATTGATTTTTTAAATTGAATGAACAAATAAATATCCACTGAATTAGTTGCACATATCGATACATTTCAGCTCCCTCTACATTTACACTAAATTCCTTTTCAGGCCCACCTAAATGTAGAACTTAGCTAAATCCCGAGCTCGGAAACCGGCCCTAAATTATACAGGAAAACACTCTTCTCCACTTCTTCCTGTCCTAAGGTCAGTAAAACCATAAATTCTTTGGAAAAAATGTGTAGTACAAAACGGTACTCTTATATTATACTCAGCTGTTGATAAGGAAGCCTTATCGCTCGGGTGCTAACTGTTCGTTTGGCAAACCTTTTATTTTATAAGGGTAATTATAATTTTTCTAGTTAATTCTCTCTTTTCATGAGATTTACTCAAAAGATTCATCACAATATCTATCAACTAGTGACCCCCTGGGTTGGAAAACTCGCTCAAGAACTCTTGTATTGTAATCTTAGAAACCAGCAACTTTTAATTATACAGAGAAATTTCACTGTGAATGGGACATTCCTCTACACTTAGGCATGTCCTGAGGTCAATAAAACCATAGATATATCTATTAACTAGTGACCCTCTGGATTGGAGAACTCGCTCAAGAAGTATAGTATTACAATCTTTGAAGCCCGCAAAACCTGTGTGAGTTGAGTCTAAAGAGAATGTGAAGGGGTTCATTATGCAACCCGCAATACACCAAGAAACTGCTCACGATTCGAATACATTCTGTCCAGTCAGCATTAAAGTTGCGCCCTACTCAATCACACGAGCAGTAGAGTGTTGTAATTTTTACATCCAATTTTTTACGTTTTATTTACTCTGTTTACTGTCAGAGAATATTAATCAATTGTATAATTAATGACCCATATGAATAAAACCAGAGCAAATGCTCATGAGCAAGAGCATGGAGCATAAGGTTTTGCTCATGAGCAAAAGGTAGAGGCAAAAGCATTTGCTCATTTTTATATGAATAAGCTTTACCCTATACTCTTACCTTATGCTCCTGAACTCTGGAGCAATTGCTAACGTATTTTTAAGATTTTTCATCAACTGATTCGCTTTTGTAGCCTTACTTTGTTTTTATAGCTCACGGAAGCGCTAAATATGCAAGTAGGGGGCACCGCTTGTGTTTGCGTTGTCTGCTCTATTTATGAATAGAGTTTTAGGTTAGTTGAGTTTTAGAATTTTGACATAATAGCATGGAAAAATGTCATCCCTATAATAATATTCAGCATATTCTTATAATATCAATAGCCTTCCTATAATCGTCTACACTCTCATCTTCTTAAATGCCTATTTCCTATTTTGTGATGGCTATCTTTATAGCAGGTAGCTATCTTTTGTATTTATTCTTTTGTAGGGATAATGGTGATATATATCATGGTTGAATTTAAATAGAGTTTTATCGTTCTCAACTATTGGTTGTTATCGTGTCTGGTATATAGTTTCCTCTTCCTCATACGAATTAGTTGACGCATTTTACTATGAGCGAAAGGTGATAAGCTGCTCTAGACTAGACTCACCTTTTTTGAAGCATTTGCTTCAAAAGTTGAACAAATGCTCCAGTTTATTCATACAATTTTGAGCGGAAGCTTTTACTTTTGAGCAAATGCTCAAACTATTTTTTTGATGAGCATGAGCAAAAGGTTTTGCTCACGTTTATTCATAGGAAATTAAGCAAATACTCCTTATTTTAGAAGTATAAGCAAATGCTCAACTTTATTCATATGGTCCATTATTTCTATCTCATTTGATTATTTTACGCCTATGAACATTTGCATGATTACCTTTTCCTTTCCCAATAAGGTACACCAAGCAAAGCCAATAATTCTGTGTTATTGGTTCGTTTACAGTCCCCGTATACAGTCTTTCCCTATCTTATTCACTGTGGCGACTAAATGGCACCTAAAGACTGAACCATTGCTCGGTTGATACTGCAACTCAGTGGAGTGATGGGGGGAAAGTCTTGGAAAGCATAGGTGACTCATTCACTGACACCACCCCATTCAATAGTTTTGTGCAGCAAAAAAACTGACACTGTTGTACTTTTTACAACAGCGCGTCTGCCGGAAGGTTAATCGAATGGCAGGCATTTATTTTTCGCCATACTCCACAGAAAGCAGCTGTTTTCCAGTCCCTACGTAGATCTGGAAGACCTTGTTTGCAGACGACGTCAGAAAAGGGTTTCTTTTCCGGTCTAGGCCAGAAAGTTGTCTCTTTCCAGCCGCTTATGGAAGCAGTTAATAAGTCATCCGCTAGATCGGGCGAGTGTCCACTTTCATCATCAGCTGAAGTCGCCATGGTTTCAGTTCCAGTTTCGAATCAAACTAATTCGCTTTGCAACCAGTTTTATTCAATTATTTATTGTTGATTAGTGCATTCCTTCCGAATTTTCAAAAATGCTTGAAGATGACTGTGGTATTCCAAGTGAAATTTTAAAATAATCTGAAATCCTGACTGCAAATCTTCTACCACTAAAATCAAGAGATAGGTACGATAGCTTAACGAGTATTCTTCATTTTGTATTCTTTATTCATTTTGTCAGCAATACTTGTAGTGTGGCAAAAAATATCGTTCGCACCACGGGCAAAAATGTTTTTCCAGCTCCCAATCTTTTCTAGTCCTCGACCTACGGCCTCGGACTTGAAAACCGATTTCGAGCTGGAAAAATCTCATTTTCTGCTCTAGGTGCGAAATATACTATTACAATCACAACATCGAAGATAATGGCGGAATATAACTAAATATAATTCATAAATGGAAATACACTGCTATACTTCTATTCGTGATATAAACTGTTTACAGCAACATATATTTATACTATACCAATGAAGCCATATCAAAAAATATGTTTGAACAGTATAAATGTTTGAACAAAATTAATATGTTCCCATAATCATATTTCATCGTAGCCCCATATTCAATGAATAGAGTCTGATTGTGTCCTCTGGGATATTTCAATTGCCCAACGTATTCACTCATCGGAAAACCGTGTGAAAATCTATAGTGTAGCTCACTGGAAGCGTGAAAACTCACTTGTGAAAAACGAGAAAAGCGTGAAAAGCTGCAGGCTGTTTTCGTCTGGCGGAAAAACTATCTTTGTGTTTCAACAGACTAGATCTGGGGCTCCAGGGTTCATCGGATTTGGTGTGGGAAGGTTAGAGAGAGTGAGAGACGGAACGTGAGAGGTGGGTGGGAGGATTGGAGAATGAGTGAGAAGAGAATCTGATTTGGTGAGAGGAGGTGTGAGAGAGAGATAGTGTGAAAGGGTGAGGAGGATGGAGGGATTGGATATGTGGGGGGAAAGGAAGGAGAAAGAGAGAGTGCGAGTGAGAGAAAGAGATAGTTAGGAAGAGGAGGATGGGAGGATTGGAAAATGAGGGGGAAATGGGAGTAGAAAGAAATTGATTGATTGAGTACTTTATTTATGTAGATTACAATATATACTGGCTTATACACCTATATACAATAGCTTACAATACAGCAAAATTATAGATTAATTTACATAATATAGACTAAGAAAATAATTATTGAACTGTAAATGATATGAAAAAGCAATTTGTAATATAATAACTATAGATAATAATTATATTGTTATGCATCTACATAAATTGGCGGAGCTTTGGACATATCATGTCCATTCTTCGGAAAGAATATTAAAAATATCCTCCCCACTAACTAAAAAGGAAGGAGAAAGAGAGAGAATACGAGAAGAATGTGTTGGAAGATTATAGTGTGAATGGCAATGCAACAAGTACGCTTGGAGGAGGAGGAGGAGGAGGAGGAGGAGGAGGAGGAGGAGGAGGAGGAGGAGGAGGAGGAGGAGGAGGAGGAGGAGGAGGAGGAGGAGGAGGAGGAGGAGGAGGAGGAGGAGGAGGAGGAGGAGGTGGAGGAGGAGGAGGAGGAGGAGGAGGAGGAGTAGGAGGAGGAGGAAGCGGTGGTGAGGAATCGATATGGATAATAATACAGGATGGGAGAGAGCTTGGAAGATCACTTGTATGCACTCTGCAGCTGCTTTTCTGATCAAGAAACGTACGTCACTAATCTGATCACTGCAGCTCTGATCCTTTCATCAAACTACGTCACAAGTTTTCAATTAGATCCTTACGAAGCACGGTTTACCTGATAGGGTAACCGCCCACTGAAACCGTATTCAACCGATCCGTTCGGCCGTTGGATCGGACGAATCTGCCGGCCGTTAATTCGGCCGAATATGGTCGTCCATTGGAACCGTTTACGTCAGTTTAGTTGCCAATCATTGAATTAACCACTATCATAGTCACCAAAATTTTTCATTAACAATGACTATATTGGGATTTTAAAAATTGAGTGAACAAATATCCACTTGAATTAACTATTATCATAGCCAAAAAAATCATAAACAATGTTCATATTGCGATTTTGGAAATTGAATAAACAAATATCCACTGAATTAGTTATTACTTACAATAATCTTACCTTCAGATCCTATTTGTTCAGCAATCTTTGTCCACAGATTCCTTTGAACATCACGACGATGATATCTTTTGTCTCGCATATCCCACAATGGAACATGCTCTTGAACCAAACTCATCAACTTTTCATTGTCCATAGTTACAACACTATAGAAAAGAACAATTCGAAAAAACAAAAATGTTGTTTTTCAGATCGTATTTGTCCTAGGAATCTTTGTCCACAGATTCCTTTGAACATCAGGACGATGATATCTGTTGCCTCGCATATCCCACAATGGAACATGCTCTTGAACCAAACTTATCAACTTTTCATTGTCCATAGTTACAACACTATAGAAAAGAACAATTCGAAAAAACAAAAATGTTGTTTTTCAGATCGTATTTGTCCTAGGAATCTTTGTCCACAGATTCGTTTGTACATCACGACGATGATATCTTTTGTCTCGCATATCCCACATTGGAACATGCTCTTGAACCAAACTCATCAACTTTTCATTGTACATAGTTAAAACTTTATAAAAAAGAACAAGTTCAGAAAACAAAAACAGACAAGACTGTAAAACAATTTTGAGGTTAGGATGACGTTGTCTCAGCTCACCTTCGGACGGATTGAGCCGGAAAATCCCATTCGATTCGGATCGAAAACTTGATCGGCCGTGCACGGACGTATGAACCTGTTGCAATGGACGAGCATCTATAGCTTTCTTTGTTGGGGGATCGTTCGGACGAGTTCGGTAGTTTTCGGACGAAAACGGTTCCAGTGGACGGCCCACCCTAGTCTGATAATAAACAACCAAACTTCCAAATATTGATTTGAATTCTATAATGTTCATTCATTTTCACATTTTGATTCTTTTTAAAATTCATTCAAAAAGTACATCTTGATAGATTTTACATTTTTTCTAATCGTTGGTAGAATCCTGCATTTTTTATTCATTCCCACATTTTGTTTCCTGTTGAAATTCATCCAAAAAAGTTTATCTTGACATTTTTTCTAATCGTTGGTTAGAATTATTCTGCAATGATGATTCATTCCCAAACTATGTTTCCTGTTAAAATTCATCCAAAAAATACATATTGACATTTTTTCTAACCGTTGGTTAGAATCCTGCAATGGTGATTCATTCCAACATTTTGTTTCCAGTTGAAATTCATCCAAAAAGTACATCTTGACATTTTTTCTAATCTTTGGTTAGAATCCTGCAATGTTGATCCATTTTCACATTTTGTTCCCTTTCAAAATTGATTTCAAGGAGTAGATCTTGATAAAATTTAAATTTTTTTACAGGATTTATCTCCGTTTGGAACTTCAGTGGCATTATTGGCAACAGCTGAAGCCGTCGCTCATCTCACTAAGCGCTATAGCTGGAGATCCGTCATACTGCTTTATTCAGGTAAGAACTTCATAGTAGTTAAAGTCTCTCTCATATTCCTCCACTGTTATAAGTGAAGATAAATTCATATTACATGTTGTGGGTGATAGTATCTTATGTCACATGGACGGGGAGGGGCCTTTTGCAGTCGAGAATGAAGTTTCTAGTCGAGGCGTCAGCCGCGACTAGAATTCATTCGAGCACTGCAGAAGACATCCACGTCCAAGTAACGTACACTATTTTTTGTCATAATAATCTAAAGAAGAATAATTGAGAAATATAAAACATCACCTGCTTGTTCTGAAGCTACTACATGCATTCTATAAACATAGCCTAGTTTACAGATTTCAAATCAGGGATTTTGCGGAGGTTGACAAAACTTTCACCTGCAGCGCTGAAGGTGGTTTTTTTGTAGCAGTTTTTCTGTTCCCATTTCGGAACTTGGAAACATACTCGACTGTAGAGAAAACCACGGTATTTAGATGAAAACGGTAGGGGTCATGAAATGTTTGCGCAGTGGCCAGCCAGCTAGATTGCGTCATCGCCACCAACCGAGGTTATCAACACCTATTGGCAATTCATGAAACTTATTTTTGTTAAAAACAGATGATTGGATAAAAATTACGTCAGCAACATCGGAAATTTAGCACAAACATGCGCGTGACACCTACCGTCTTCTTCTATATACTGTGGAGAAAACATCACGGTTTCATTACAGTAGAGCTTAGAACAGTTATGGAATAGACACACTGGGAAGTCTAGCCTCTGAAGCCAACATCCACTGCCATATCGCCCCATCGTGACGTCAGCATCGGAAAGAAAACTTCAGATTGTGTCTATTTCAGATGGAAGTAAATTATCATTTACGAAAATGGTGCGCTCCCGCTGAAATGGACACAATCTGCTATGGAAAACAATGTAAACAAACTGTACAGAAAAGCTTTCTATCTGATGCTGACGTCACGATGGGGCAATATGGTAGTAGATGTTGGCTTCATCGATTTTCAGTATGAATATACAATGGGGCGTGTATATTCTATGATACTGGTCTAAGCAGTAGAGTATGCTGTAATGGGAATCATATATGTTTATTTGATCTGTAAAGAGCCGTTTACCGGCTTCATTTCATGCATGGAAAACAGCTGAGATTAAATGACTATGACAAAAAATCTGGTGTGGCGCACTCACACAGAGTTTTCTTGCAGTTATGAAAATTGATCACGTGACGCTAGTGTTCCCGCGCATCTCAAGTCTACTATTCAAAGATTTGAGCCAGCTGGTGACACGGCAATAACGTTGGAGACACACGAGGTCTGCTATCTCTTCATAGTGAATCATTCAATAGAATCAACAGTTGCCAACAGTTTGTAATTGGATAATCACATTTTCTCGAATTTCGAGCTCATTTTCAATTTTAGGTGAAAATGATACTGAACATTAATTGTAGAGATTCTCATGCTCAATCTTTTCTACTAGAATTTTTTTGTTTAAATTGTATCTGAAGCCTGATAATTGAGAATCTAAAATCATACTTTGCATAGATGGGGCGGAGCTCCTGAAATTTTTACAGATATGGGACTTGTGGCAGTTGATGAAGCTTATCGATGATTATTTTAGGTATAACTTTAATCAAAATCGTTGGAGCCGTTTTCGAGAAAATCGCGAAAAATCCTGTTTTTTACATTTTTGCCATTTTAGCCGTCATCTTGAATCGCATTTGATCGAAATTGTTCATGTCGGATCCTTATATTGTAAGGACCTTAAGTTCCAAATTTCAAGTCATTCCGTTAATTGGGAGTTGAGATATCGTGTACACACACACACACACACACACACACACACACACACACACACACACACACACACACACACACACACACACACACACACATACAGACCAATGCCCAAAAATCACTTTTTTGGACTCTGGGGACCTTGAAAGGTATAGAAATTTAGAAATTGGGGTACCTTAATTTTTTTCGGAAAGCAATACTTTCCTTACCTATGGTAATAGGGCAAGGAAAGTAAAAAAATTCTTTCTCATAATTATTTCTTCACTGTCCCCTGATTTTTTCCCATATATTACCCGGGCCACATTTATCATGCAGCGTTTCGATCCTACTCAAGTCCGGTATTTCCGTATAAAATAAAGTCTGAACAACGCCTTCCAACTCAATCTGTAAAAAAGTAATTCAAAATTTCCCAGTACAGTCATTTTTCGAATAGATTATTAAGCTCTTCATTGATTTCTTATCGTTGAAAATACTACTTTGAACAATAAAATGGAATTGATGTAATAGTGCAGCAATACACTCATACAAAAACCCGAAAAAATGTCTTAATATGTCAGTAAACTTGTAAAATCTCACTTCCAACCATTTCAAGCTGATGCCACTGAGCCAATTTTAGGAGCTTTTGAGAGATTATGGGCTGGTTTCCAAGCTCGGGCTTTAGCTATGTTCTGGACTTTGAAAAGTATGGTAGAAGATTGAAATGATTGTTCTCACTATGGCACGTATCTTCAGAATACATGAATAATATTTTTGGCAACCATTGATAATTGGAATGATTAATCAAAAGAGTGATGATTGATTTGTTGATCTGTGACAGTTAATAGACGTGGAACATTCGGGTAGAGGTGAGTCAAACAGAGATGTCAGTAGCAGAGGTCAATCAATAATTAATTGATTGACAGTTAGTTAACCGTTTATCAACAGATGAGCGTTTGGTTCACTCTCCCTCCTTCTTCTCAATCTACTCTGTCCCTC
>NW_024092681.1:0-15763 GCF_014356525.2 Nilaparvata lugens | reverse complement strand
GTTAATTGGGAGTTGAGATATCGTGTACACACACACACACACACACACACACACACACCACACACACACACACCACACACACACACACACACACACACACACACAACATCCAGACCAATGCCCAAAAACACTTTTTTGGACTCTGGGGACCTTGAAAGGTATAGAAATTTAGAAATTGGGGTACCTTAATTTTTTTCGGAAAGCAATACTTTCCTTACCTATGGTAATAGGGCAAGGAAAGTAAAAAAATTCTTTCTCATAATTATTTCTTCACTGTCCCCTGATTTTTTCCCATATATTACCCGGGCCACATTTATCATGCAGCGTTTCGATCCTACTCAAGTCCGGTATTTCCGTATAAAATAAAGTCTGAACAACGCCTTCCAACTCAATCTGTAAAAAAGTAATTCAAAATTTCCCAGTACAGTCATTTTTCGAATAGATTATTAAGCTCTTCATTGATTTCTTATCGTTGAAAATACTACTTTGAACAATAAAATGGAATTGATGTAATAGTGCAGCAATACACTCATACAAAAACCCGAAAAAATGTCTTAATATGTCAGTAAACTTGTAAAATCTCACTTCCAACCATTTCAAGCTGATGCCACTGAGCCAATTTTAGGAGCTTTTGAGAGATTATGGGCTGGTTTCCAAGCTCGGGCTTTAGCTATGTTCTGGACTTTGAAAAGTATGGTAGAAGATTGAAATGATTGTTCTCACTATGGCACGTATCTTCAGAATACATGAATAATATTTTTGGCAACCATTGATAATTGGAATGATTAATCAAAAGAGTGATGATTGATTTGTTGATCTGTGACAGTTAATAGACGTGGAACATTCGGGTAGAGGTGAGTCAAACAGAGATGTCAGTAGCAGAGGTCAATCAATAATTAATTGATTGACAGTTAGTTAACCGTTTATCAACAGATGAGCGTTTGTGTTCACTCTCCCTCCTTCTTCTCAATCTACTCTGTCCCTCCCTCACTCTCTGTTTCAAGTAGTGCTTCCTCAAATTCTGACATATACCCAATATGAGGCGGCCTGTAGCAAACTGCTATTAATATTTTAACTCTGTTACACTTTACCTCAATAAACATGTATTCAGGTCTAGCTGCACGGGAGGTATCAGAGGAAAACTTATGAACAGGCAACAGAGAACGCTCATGTAAGATCATGTAAGACTGAAATTTTTGAGACTGCTCGATGCTGACACTCCACTGAAATTAGGTTTCCGGCATTGGAATTTGTGAATTACCAAATTTGCAAAATTCACTTAACCATTCTTGGGCAGTTCGTACCACATCGAGTTTTGATAGTCCAAAATACGTTATAATTGCATTTCAAACTGATCGTAAGAATAAAATAAATAAATCAATATCTAATTTCGATAGCTGCGGTATTTACAATGTTAAAGTATATTGAACAGTGAGTATTATCCATATGAAAATCTGCTAGGTAGAAGGAGGTTTTATACCGCATGTTCTTGGATTTCGCGCCCTCGTATTATAATCATTCAATCAATAGCGAATCGGAACAGAAATCGATTTTAAAACATTTTGTGAATCAACCAACATGATTGTTGTAGATTGTTCACACCAACCAAGTCATTAAAATCATCGACAGATGTTCGTATTGAAATGGAATTTAAAAGTGCAGTACCTGCAAATACTTCGCGTATTGCGTTTTATTAGCGATCGTGTGATGGAATATACACCTCTCACGAGTATGGTGAAAGAAGTTCGTAATTTGTTGATAGAGTGCATCACTGCAGGTATATAAGGTGTGTACTGCGACAAATGTAAGCCATTTCAGTTTCACCTTTGAACAGCCAACATGTCCTATTCTTTGTGTTCTGATATTTGGATAAGCCGCAAACTCGCTCTATTGGTATTCAGTGCGATCTTGTAGTTTCTATTATGAAGCAAGGTGCAGTATGCGAAGCCGCTGGAGGTGGAGGAGGAGGAGGGGAGAGGACGCAGATTACCGAAGCCACTGCAGGTGGGGGAGGGCAAAAGGGTTGAGGAACCCCCCGCCGCGCCCACCGCCGCCGCCGCCGCTGAGGGGAGAGACAAAGCCTACGAAGAGAAAGAAGGTCAAGCGACTGCTAAAATTGCTACGGTTGATCTTCACTGGTTTAAACAAGATTGTAATCAAATTATTGTGAAAGAACTTGCCATAATTGATCAGTTTAATATTTATATTGTGTTCCATTTAAATCGCCATTTGCAAAGACAGAATGAGTGCAAAATTGTATAACGATGCAACATGGTTAGAACGCCACTATCATAAAATAAAATGGGAAGATGGAGATTTAGAATACAATGAGTCATTAATACGTGATTACTTGCAGCTTATGAGAAAATTTTCACAAAAGGAACTGAGAAAGCAAAGTTTTTAAGAAGATTGCATAGCAACGTACAACGCATACCAGAGGATTTCCAAAACCTGATTTCAGCTTTTTCACTAGTTCATGGTGTTATGCTGCATGCAACATTCATAAAAAAATCCACATTCATCGCTGTGCCTTATTCTCTGCCCAGCATTATAATTTTGTTGTTTAAAAAATATGTATCAAACAAATAATTTCTTGTGCGAAAACAATTGAATCAAAGTATGAAAATGGCTCCGATGTACACAAATTCAAGAAAAGAAACTTTGCTCGTTATGGATTCTTCTACAACGGAAAGGATCTACAGTTGTTGTATTGCCAGCATTCATGAGACTGCATAAAGCACATACATGTTGTCTATCGTCAATTGATGAAGAAAGACCGCTTAATTACTCTATAATAGTTCCTGCCTACACTTAGTTTTCTTCATTCGCTCAACATCATGGATCCGAGAAAGTGGTTGGCTCCCGACAACGAATTGGAAGTGAGGTTAAAAACTGTATTGATTGGTACGATGAGTGTGAAAGTGCAATTAGGAAATCAACTCCTGAAAATTATAGTTTGGCGAAGCAATTGAAAGACATTTTTCTAAGCACGGTGAATTTAAATGATATAAGAGACTATCTATTATTATCATCCTCATAATTTATGTATAGACAAGCTAATTAGAATTGAAGATGAAGTTATGTATTGTTGTAGTGAAATGTGTAAATAAACGTTTTCTGTCTTCAAACGATTTTTCATTCCGATATCCCATTCACGTTTTTTAGTTTAGTTGCTGCTTAGAGCTAGAGCAGACACCACGTGTGGGGTAATCTTTAGTGCACGTGCGCCTATAACACTGCATCTCATTAATTAGAGCTAGAGCAGACAGCACGTGTGGGGTAATCTTTAGCGCACGCGTCTATAACACGTGCATATCATCAATTTAGAATTCTTTCCCCCTCATTCGACTCACGTCAAACATCTGCAAGATGCAGTGTTATTTTTTTCAAAATTCAAAAAATTATCTCGTCTCTTGATTCATTTCATTTAATGAATTTGATTCAATTGTGAAGAATATTAAATTTTCAACAGGATGTCAAGATGTTGATTTACCATTAACAAAAACAGAAAATGTACACTTTTCGATTCTATCTGAGATTTTCGAACTGCTCAATATTCTAGACAGCGGTCATCTACATTATGATTGTACAAATGATTCGGCATTATCTGTTGTTAAAAATTCCGATGAACTTTGGAAATGCTTGTACGATATTGCAGATAAAAAATGTAAAAGAACGTAGAGATTTATAGCATTAGATGAGAGAGAATTTCTCAATTCAATTAGATATAGAGAGAGAGAGAGTCATTGACCTCATTTTGGATTAGAGTAATATGGATTCACTTTAATCTGTCACCAAGGGAATTTTTCCCTCTCATCTATACTGGGAGAGAATTTCTCAATTGATTCTTATCTCCTTTCGGAAAGGGTGCGGGAAAGAGATGACACGAGTAAAAGAAGGAGATCCCTATCTCTATCGTCATCGTAGTAGAGTGAAATGGATTCACTTCAATTTGTCAGTATGGGATTAGATGTAGAAATATGAATTCACTTTAATTTGTCACCAAAGGAATTTCTCAAAGAGATTTTTTCCCCCACATCTTTAGGATTCACCTCAATCTGTCAGCATAGCATTAGATGTAGAATATGAATTCACTTCAATTTGACAGTAGAGAGAGGGAATTTTTCCTCCTAAAAGGGAAATTTTTTTTCCCCTCACCTGGAGAGAGAGAGAGAGAGAGATATCTTACCCCCTCACCTCCACTGGACAGGGGGAAGGGAAATCTATTTTTAGAAAGAGAGAAAGATATATCTCCCTCTCTCTCTCTCCTCCCCCTCACCTCCACTGGACAGGGGGAGGGGGAAATTTATTTTTAGAACACCCCCCGCCCTACAGGCGGGGGGAAGGGGTGGAGGGATGGACGAGGGGGGGGAGAGGGGGGAGGGGGATCTCGAGCAAAAAAGTGGCTTCAATATCCCTAATCTTCTCTACTGATATTGAACCATTTTTCAAGACAAAAATATTTTTAAAATCTTCCTCTACTATTTTTGTTTTTTCAAAATTTTCCTCTAAAACGCATATTTTTTTTAGTTATAACCTTCAAAAGCCCAAAAAACTTCATTCTATTATAACTTTTTTTGTGCAAGAGATACAGAGGAATTTTAAATAAACGAAATTTAGAGCGTTTTTTTAACCTTTTTGGAACGATATATCTTCATGTGCTGAACGTCAAAAAATGAGTTCTCCAGCGCCCTCCAAAGAAAACCCTGCATGATTTCTGGTGCGTTTTTCCATATGCATAAGGTAACAAGCTAGAACTATAAAATCGATTTTTCCATGACTAGCCTACTTTAAGATAGATACTTGCAAATGGTCTCAATCTCTTCGTTACAGCAAGACGAATAGGATTATTGATGATGGAAATAACGAAAATATTCGACATCATTGAAAAATACAAGATGGCGGTAATTATTAACAGAAATTTTTATATCGTTTGTAATTCAGTAATGTTATAGTGAGATATATCGGATTAGTTTTACCACCAAAGTGTTCAGAATCAACCAAACAATGATGTTTGAGAGAATCATCTCATTTCGACAACTCTTTCCATTATTTATTCAACTTCAAAAACTTGAAATATACTTTTTTCGGGGACAATATTTTACTTTCCACTCTGTATAATTATGTATTCGCAGTAGACAAACCTACCTACCTAGTATTATTGGCACAGTGTTGTAGAATATTCCAACAGCTTCAAAAGACATTGGTTGGACGCTGTAAGGTATATATATATATATTATATATATATAGAATATATATATATATATATTTATATTATATTATGATATTGAATTTATATTATGAATATGATTTGAATATTTGTTTAATATAGAATTAAAATTAAAAATACAGCCGTAGAATATGGACTTTACAGCCTCCAACCAGATGTCATTTTGAACTTTGGAAATATTCTACAACAATGTCCAATAATACTAGGTAGTAGTGTTGGTCTACTGCGAATACTATTATACAGAGTGGCAAGTAGATATTGTCCCCGAAAAAGTATATTTCAAGTTTTTGAAGTTGAATAATAATGGAAGATTGTCGAAATAGATATTCTCTCAAACATCATTGTTTGGTTGATTCTGAACACTTATGGTTGTAATATATATAATAAATATATATATATAAAAATATAATATATATATATATATATATAGTATATAGTATATATAATATATAATATATATATTATCGCAGAACTAAAAATCACCGGACCAAAAACGTTCAAATTTGGTAGGTATGTTCAGTTGGCCCTTTAGAGGCGCACTAAGAAATCTTTTGGCGATATTTTAACTCTAAGGGTGGTTTTCAAGGGTTTAAAGTTCGTCTTGTAGCATGTTATTCTTCTTATTCCAATATCTTAAAATTATAATTGAGATGTCCATACCATAATTATGTTAATATAGAACTATAATCTAGAGAGAGTACCCCTTCCAAACAGTTGTTCTGGTAACTAAATTCAAAATTTTGTCAGGTTGGCATTAAGTTGAGTTGACTGTTAGGTTGGCACCAAGTTGAAGATTGAAATGAAATGCATTTATCCAGGACCTCCTAAATACCAATTATCCAGTACCTCCTAAATACCATTTATGGAGGTCCTGATTTATCGCGGAAAAATTGATTGGGTACTGCTACTTCAATCAGAGCTATTCCTGGGAATATAATTTAATACCGTCAGGCTCGCTTCGCTCCGCCATATTCCGTTTAGCCAGACGTTTAGTCTGGACCCCCGACTGGATCGTCCTAACATATGATAAAAATATGACATAACATTTCAAATTTGGTAGGTGTGTTCATTGGCCCTTTAGAGGCGCAATAAGAACGGATTTGGGAAAATTTCCAAAGATACGCCCAAAATCTGCGTTTTTAGCGTTTTCTCAGCTTTAGAGGTGCAATAAGAACGGATTTGGAAAATTTCCAAGATACGCCAAAATCTGCTTTTTTAGCGTTTCTTAGCTTTATCGAGAACAAATAAACAAAAATGTTCAAATTTACTACAGAAGCTCAGCTGGGGTGTAATAAATACGCCCAAAATTAGCGTTTTCTCAGCTTTTCTGCGTTTCCCACCTTTTAATAATTGATGGAAATTATATTAAAAAAATCAGTACACAGGTTTAGCTGAGGTGGAAGAATTTTGTTCGTCAAAGATACGCCAAAAGAGTAACAGGTGTTTTTCGAGATCAAATTGACATAATACGTTCAATTTCGGTACAGAGGTCCGCTGAGGTCTACATGCAGGCGAGCGAAGCGAGCCCGCTGATCTCATTTTTTACAATCCGTCGGGGAACAGAATTCGGTACAGAGATTCCGCTGAGGTCAACATGCGGCGAGCGAAGCGAGCCCGCTGATCTCATTTTTGGACGATTAGTCGGGGGTCCCGGGGTCGAGCCCTCTGGCTAGACGATATGCAAGCGAAGCGAGCCTGACGGCTAGTAATACAATATTTTAGAATATTAGATTTTCTTTTTTTAATTTGATTAAATAATATCAAACTAAAGTCTGCGTTTATTCTTTTCATGAAGAGAGAGAAACTCATTCCCCTCCACAGTTTGTCACGTAGACACAGACAGACAGCCGTGCACAATTGATGCGCTGTGTCATTTTGCTTCATGCTCTTGTGATTAAAAAATATTATACCTTGACCATAGATGCTTGGAAAATGCCACAATAGCTGGAAGGAGAGTGTTGGTGCATCGCGTGCAAAGTTCTCTCCACAGACACAAAATAAGGAGAATGCTGACTAGGTAGTGGGAGGTTATTGGAGGATAAGCATCGGACCTCTCCGTCCTCGAGAAAGAGCCGTGTTAAAAGTAATTTCTCTCCCACTTTAGTGAACGTCAAGCTAATCGTAATAGCTAAACGTCAAGTCTGATTACCTACAAACAATTTATAAACTTTCAGTTTGGCTGCTGCCAATCAATAATTTTTCTTTATTGTTAACTACTTTTCAAAAGCTCTGTCCCTTTCTTTTACATATACATCAAGAAGGGAATTGATTTCCACTATCTGAGTCACTCAAAGGTGAAAAATAATAATAGTCTTCATAGTATCATCCGTAAAAACGTAGGGCGATACAACGATGTTTAAAAACATCGATGTTCAAAAACATCGATGTTTACTATTCAATGTTTTTCACTTATCGATGTTGAGGTGAAAAACATCGATGTTTTGTCTTTCGATACCCATCCCTACTGCAAACAGTACTTTTTACTCTTTTTCCGATGACGCTCCAGCCATAAAATATGGACTTACAGCCTCCAACCAGATGTCATTTTGAAGCTTTGGAAATAATCTACAACACTGTGCCAATAATACTAGGTAGTGTTTGTCTACTGCGAATACATAATTATACAGCGTGGAAAGTAAAATATCTTCCCCGAAAAATGTATATTTCAAGTTTTTGAAGTTGAATAAATAATAGAAAGAGTTGTCGAAATGAGATGATTCTCTCAAACATCATTGTTTGGTTGATTCTGAACACTTTGGTGGTAAAACCAATCCGATATATCTCACAGTAACTGAATTACAAGCGATATAAAAATTTCTGTCAATAATGACCGCCATCTTGTATTTTTCAATGATGTCGAATATTTTCGTTATTTCCATCATCAATATTCTTATTCGTCTTCCTGTAACGAAGAGATTGAGACCATTATTTGCAAGTCCCTATCTTGAAGTAGTCATGAAAAAATCGATTTTATAGTTCTAGCTTGTACCTATGCATATGGAAAAACGCACCAGAAATTATTGAAATATTTATATTCGCTTTTTAAACATTATGTCCTTTATTTTGCATGCTATATGTTAGAAAACCTTTTGTCCTCGTCTTAACGATGCTACCTACTTGCAATTATTTTGCTAGGGAGTATCTGATTGAATTTCAGCTTGACCGTAATTGATACAGCCGACAAGCGTTATTTACAAAGAACCCAACCTCAAATCAATACAATATTATTATTTTTTTACTAGATAATTGAAAAATGATTTCCATTTCAAATTGTTATCAATAATATTCATAATAACAATAATAATATCGAGTGACCTGGCTGGCTCAGGTCTGGTGTAGAGTTTTCAGGTCGCAACTGATCAATTTCAGGGCCTCTGACATGACCTAACGACTGCTTTTTAGGCAGCCGGGACCGACGTTTAACGTTTCCATCCGAAACACGGGAGTGGCCCGAGAAAATATCTTGCCCCGGGCCGGGATTTGAACCCGGGCCTCTGAATCAATAATCTTAGCCTTTCTAGTCGTTATCGCCTTATCTTTATCGTCGACTGATAGTACTATTGGTGACAAATATTTTTGTTTTTCTGACTGAGACCTAATAATCCATTTCAATTAATGAAATTTTTATTAGTACCAAAATGTACCGTTAGAAGATAGCCTATATCGTTCCAAAGTTGAAAAAACGCTCTAAATTTCATAAACTTAAAATTCCTCTGTATATCTCGTGATATCTTAAAATTATTGAGACCATGGAATGAAATAAATCAAAGAAATAAAAGATATTATTATAATCACTTCTAAAAACCAATAATTATTGTAATAAGGATAAGAGTATCAAAATAAAAATATCTATTTATTATTGTTAAAATAATTCAATAATGGAAATATACAACATGTTAGATATTATAAAAGCGAGCATGGTCATGATACAAGCATTATCTTGAATGAAAAAGACTAAGAAATTGTCAAAAAACCACTGATTTATTGAAAGACCGGTTTCGGTTATTACACCATTGTCAATCTCTGATAAACTCAGAGTTTATAAAATCAGTGATTTTTGACAATTTCTTAGTCTTTTTCATTCAATATGAATAATTATCAACTCTATTCTCAACTACGGTACACAAAAAGACAAGCATTATCATTGATAAGAATTATAATAATCATTTTTTTGTTATTTATTAATATAATAAGAGTCTCTTGTATGAAACATTAATATTATATGATAATTATTATAGAATCAACCGCATGGACTGATGTAAAAATCTCTGTAACCCGTTCAGGCCAATCATAAGTCAGAGAAATGACACAAAAAAAGGGATGATATTCAAACATGATATTCTATTTTTGTTATCAGCAACTAGAAAAGGCCTTATCATATGCGGTAACACATTGTATGTTGAATAAGGAGAAATATGAAGAGAAGCTAATTACTAATAAAAGGCAGATAATTTAAGTTTATTTATTGTAAAGCAAGAACTATTCTCTTATCAATCTCAGACGTGATGCATACGTCATACTAGTTCCACCAATAGCAAAATTCTATGCAAATTAAGTAAGACGGAACTGCTCAGCAAACGTTTTTCGAGAAGAGAGACACTACTTCCCTTTTAATGCCTTCAATGTAAAGACCTTGTTCTAAAAGTTACCATTTTTCTAGTGAGATTCTTACTTGTTAAATTTATGTATTTTAAATGTTAGCCTATATCTGAGGCAATATTATTCGTTATATTTGTAAAATTATTCTATCAATTGATTACTTCCATGAATCTAAATTTTATTATTCATTTTTTATTAGTGAAGGAAATAATTAATTTATAAAAAATCTCTCATGTGCTGAAGATTGAAGTTTGGACAAACTATCGAATCTTAATTAATTCAAAGAAACCACCATACCAAGAAGGATCACGTGAGTACTCTTTTATTTTTTGGGGCCCCACCCTTCGCTTCGAAAAGTACAGAAATTACTTCAATTTTTTCTTTGCTAATTATTAATGGCCACGTCGAAAGCACAAATAGCTTAAGTGTACTGAATTGTAATTGTGAGTTTTGTGGTCGTTTAACTGTCCTTATCTGCCTGAACCACGACCCTGATTACATTTCACATGTTGTAATATTTTCTAGTTAAATCATTTTATCTTTAAGAATTTTCAAACTTTGTAAAAAGAACGTGCATTATAGCCCAGCATCATAGCACTAATTCAAATAAGCCTGTTAGCAGAAAATTATTCAAAACCTGTCTATCAAATCTTGAAACTGTGCTGTTTATTAATTATTATTACAGCTCATTATATTTCAAATTTAAAACTTTATTTCCTGAGTTAGATTATTTCTTTAGCCCTTCAGATTTTGTGTTTGGCACGTTTGTACTAGTTAAGCACCGGTCGAAAAACGATCATTGAAATAATTGATCCAAATTTGGTTCAAGGAACAGATCTAAGTGGAAATATTAAGTGGTGTCAGATCGAGATCATACATTCTCTGTCCTTACCTGCTAATATCTCAGCTTCTATCTGTGCCCTACATCGACTTAGGAATAAAAATTCCTACCACAGAGCAGAAACAGATACAGCAAGAGAATCACACAATAGAGCCTGAAACTTGGAAAGATTCTGTCCGCGAAGTATCTTCCGAACGGCATTTGATCTATCACACCTATCCTAAACCGTCGGAATTTATTAGTGGCGCAATCCTGCAAATTATATGCACCAAGTTCCTTGCTCGACCTGTTTGATTTTGTACACTGTCTACAATACAGGTAATAATTTAAGGTCTCTGAATCTGGTGTCTAGCAATTGCTACACTACGACGCATACTTGCAAAGGATATTATTCTCATAGAGATAGTCATTGAACAGATCAAGGGTGTGCAGGAGTTTGTGCCTCCCGCGATTTGGACTATTAAATTAAATCTTATACTGAATCTATCAGCCTGGTGTTCTATAATATTCATCCACACCCTCATAAATTTGAGATTACAACACCGAGGATTCAGTGTAAGATTTTATACCTGTGTGACGTCTCCGTCTGGGGAATTATTCAGGTCAAAAACCAGGAACCCCCCAAGGAGCGTTACATAATTAATTTGCGGATGCAACGTGAGGCATTTAAATAGGACCACCTCAATCTCTTGCACAAAAAAAGTTATAATAGAATGGAATTTTAACAAATGAGAAAAAAAGTTTTTTGGGCTTTTGAAGGTTATAAGTAAAAAAAATATGCGTTTTAGAGGAAAATTTTAAAAAACAAAAATTGTAGAAGAAGATTATTTTTTAAAATATTTCTGTCTAAAAAAACGGTTCAATATCTTGAATGGTTATTGAATTACAAGCTATATAGCAAAACCCTGAAAATTTTGGCGGCCATCTTGTTTCCGAGGTGTTTGCCTGTGATTTCGACTTATCATCATCACGATCCTTATTATGCTAGACCTAACGAATAAATTGAGACATCTTCCATGGCTGTTACTCAAAAATGACCACGGAGTGCCTTATTCATGACATTTGCACCTGGACTAGAATGAGATCCAGTATTTGACGAATAGTTGTAAAGTTCGCATCTATTCCAATTACAGATCATTTACTCTATACCTTTATTTGAGCATTTGTTGCCTGGACTGATAACAATATTCAATTGGATTTGAATGAAGGTACAAATTTCAGCTTCGTAATAAAATAATAATTTTCAAGTTAAATTTGAATGAACGATCAATATTGTCTCACAGGTGAATAATTAACGATTCATAAATAACTCAATTTCCATTTCTTAGATATCATAAATGAATAGTTGAAATATCATAAATGAAATATCAAAATGGAGATAACAAGTCGGACAAAGAAGGGGTTGAAAAGTTCTGGGAGACACTGGAAAACGAAATCTCTAAGATACCTAAGGAAGATGTCAAGATCCTCTTAGGGGACTTCAATGCGCAAATAGGTAGAGAAAAAAAGTACAGAAAAACCGTAGGACTGTTTCCTGCCCACAAAATAACCAACAGGAATGGAATGAGATTGATCCAACTCTGTCAAACCTTCAACTTGAAACTCAGTTCCACTTCTTTAAAAAAAAAACAAGAAAAAGAAAACATGGAGATCACCAATCTTAACCCAGGGGGAATTCCAAATCGATCATGTAGAAATTTCCCATTTCCACCAAAAGGAATCCGTGATATTCAAGTGAGAAGAGGGGCAAAAATAGACTTTGATCACTACTTAAGCCGAATAAGAGTCAACTTTACACCCAGAAGAAAACAGACAGTAATCCCTTCTGTAGTCCCAAAGTTTGATATTAGGAAACTGAAAGAGTCGAATACAATCCAAGAGTGGGACAATCTGACAACTAACTGGACTGATTTTCGTGACAAAATAACAAAAATTGCTTAGGAACAAATCTCCTTGAAAAAGAAACCGAAGCATCCTTGGTGGAATTCGGTATGTTAAGAAGCCATTAATCTCCATCATGAAGCATTCCTGAAACTCAACAGTAACAAGTCGGAAGAGAACAATCTTTCTTTTTTACGGGCTCGAAAAACAACAAACAAAATGATAAGGCAAGAGAAACGAAAATACATAAATTCCCAATGAGATTCAATTGAGACGGACTTAAGAAATTATAAGCCACGTGACTTTTACAAAACTTTTTCAAATCAACTCAAGGGATACACTTTTCGAAATATTTGTTTCAGAAAAAAGATGAAAATTTGGCATTGAATGATCAGGAAAATTGTTATGTACTTGCTGATTATTTTGATGAGCTTCTCAACTGTACAGAACCTCAAGAGACATTTCCGCCCCTGAACGCTCTCCACAGGAACCCGGATTCATTACCTCCAACTGAAGAGGAAATAGGTAGACACATTAACAATCTCAAGAACAACAAAGCAGCAGGTGAGGATGGTATTGTTGCAGAACTCCTAAAGAATCTGGGGCCAAAAGCCAAAAAAGAGCTATGTAATATTGTTACTGAGATAATATGGAGAACCGAAGGAATCCAAACAGACTGGAAATGTGCTCTATTACATCCACTGCACAAAAAGGGAGATCCCTCAGACATAAATAACTGCAGAGGTATTTCCCTTCTTCCTGTTGCATATAAAATTCTATCTTTGTGTCTATTGGAGAGAGTTCAGAAGCAATTGGAAGCACAAATCTCGGATCTACAGGCAGGCTTTAGACCTAACAGATCTTGTTCAGAACAAATCTTGAACCTGAAATTGATCACAAAAATGAGGAAACTCCACAATAGACCCACCATATACATTTTTGTTGATTTTAAAAAGGCATATGATTCAATCCATAGACCAACTTTATTCAAAACTTTTGAAAAAATGGGTCTGGATGACAAAACAAGGAGAATCAAAGAAAATACTTCAACCGGCACCAAATCCAAGGTCAAGTTCATGGGAAAGATATCGCAAGCTTTTGATATAAGAATTGGTGTAAGGCAAGGGGATGGATTGTTTCCTCTTCTCTTCAACATTGCTCTAGACAAAGTAATGAGAGAATGGGAGAAGGAACTGAAGCAGGCAGGAGGTTGGGACCCTGTGATCCTGGGAAATCAGAAATCTGGAATTGAAATTCCATACTTGGCTTTTGCAGACGATTTAGTCATCTTTGCAGGGTCAGAGGAAAAGGCAAGAAAACAAATTGAAACATTGAAAGAAGTTGCAGAAAAGATTGGCTTATTGATTTCCTTTGAAAAGACTGTTTTCACCACAAGTCCCAATCTCGAGCTGAAAAAACTTGAAACAAAGTATGGGAAAGTAAATAGCGTCGCATCCTTCAAATATCTTGGAGAATTTATTTCTGAGAAGGAAGCCCTAAGAGAGAGAGAGTGAAAAAAGCACAAAAGGGATTTGGCTTGGTACAAAACATCTACAACAAGAAGTGTCTCTCAATAAAATCCAGGGTACGACATTACAACACAGTAATTAAACCCATGTTTCTGTATGCAAGTGAAACTTTAGCTTTGAACACCAAACTGGATATTGAGGATTTATGTCGTGTGGAGAGGAAAATAATCAGGAGAATAATTGGCCCAAGGAAAACGGAAGAAGGCTATAGGCTGCAAAAGGACTGCGTTTTGGAAAAATACACGAAATTATCTGTCGATATCAAAAGGAGGAGATTAAAATTCTTTGGACATTTGATGAGACTGTCGGGGGATCGAATGACGAAGAGAATCCTACTTTTTTTGAAGAGCAAAAAGACGGGGGGAAATTGGATTATCTTATCTTATCTTATTGACTTATCTGATGCAGGAATTGATGATGACATAATATTTGACAGAAACCAATTCAGAAGGAGTGTTTCAAAGTGGGAAATACGCCCCGTGGAAATTAAGAGGAGAAATGTAGTCTTTTCTCAAGAAAGAAGAGAGGCTATATCGGCTAGAATGAAAAAAAATTGAGAGAATCGTAGAAATAAGGATCTAGTATGGCATCCAAAGTAAATACTTAGCGATTTCCATACAAGGGAATTTGGCGCATAATGATAATAATGAATGAATAGTATTACTTTTTCAATTGTCGAATCCTTGCTGAACAGAGAGTATACATTCTGAAGGACACACTCCTTTCGAAGTATCAGATAAACCACACAAGATCTCCAACTTGACTGAGATAAGAGATTCCAGAATATTTCTTTGAAATCGATACATTTGAAGGACGAAATTCAATCAGTTCAGAGCTCTGCAACAGAATAGAAGTAATCTAATCCGTTTGAATAATTCATGCTTGCAATCCGTTTCTCCGTTTAGAAGGTGGAAATACTTATGCAGTCGAGTTTCTCGGTGCTCGTGACAGTCATATTTCTTCGCAGAGGCATTAAATCTGGAGAGCAGCAAAAATTAGACCGTTTACAGTAGTTGCTGGCATTTGATGACCTTTTCCCTCCTTTCTGCTGGAAGTGGGGACGAGGCCTCGTCCCTGGCTTCATTATCCGCCAGCCTCACAGTTCATTTCACCCCGTCTTGTCAACAATGGAAGAGCCACTCGCGAGAAAAGCGTTGTTTCCGCAGCCGTGAGTGGATTAGAGTTTTCCAGGAGGAGAGGAAAAGTTACGCATTTATGAAAAATAACATCGGTTGAAGAAAAACGTTTAAGATTATGAATTGCGGTTCCCTCGCTTTCATTCGGGATCATGAAAACAGAACACTGTTTGCTTAGAGTTTTCAAATTTGCTTGAAACTTGTTTGATTGGGTCTGGAATTGGGTTTAATTTGTGAGTTGATACTTGTGGTGAACTATCTTGTATCGATTGTTAGGAATATCCACGTAAAATCCAACCAACCCTTATATTTTATAAATCGTTCAAATGATTTGTACAAGTGGCTCTTTCGAGTTATCATGATTTTTTGTAGAATATACAGTTATTGAAAAATGAAATTACCTCTACATTGAAAGTGCTCCAAAATTCCAAATTTTGACTTGAAAGAGAAATGCAATGTACTCATTAGATACGACTCCAGATTATTATTTGAAACATTTAATCCTACTTTTTAAGTTATGAGTTTTTAAATTATATTTCAATTTTGA
>NW_024092680.1:0-14983 GCF_014356525.2 Nilaparvata lugens | reverse complement strand
ATTTCAATTTTGAAGCTAGAATACATTCTTTGGACATATCAATGTCCATTCTTCGGAAAGAATATTAAAAATATCCTCCCCACTAACTCACTACCAGATTGGAGATTTCTAGTGAAATTAATCACAGGTTAAAATTTAACCGGCCTTTTGTGCAACAGGCTCTTAGTCGTTTTATTCAGTATGATGGATATCTACCACAATATGGGTTAGGTTAGGGTTGTGTGGCAGAGAGGACCTGAAGTCCTAACTCCGCCCTAATACCGGCAAATAACCAATCAATATCATCTTCACAAATAGAAATTAGGAAATGTAACTTACACATACAAGATACGACACAAGCCCAATACCAATACAGTTCATAATATTTAGTTATTGTTTTAGCTTATTTATTTATTTACTTGATATTTCACATTATTTGGTGCACAATTTATACTTCTCTCATGAACTTTCTCTTTCTTACACTCATGAACTCAAGGTTCTACATATATTTGGATATACTATTACAATAAATATATATTTTTTCATAATCATATATATCAATGGAGTTTTTCCTCCAATTTAAGCCGGAAATTCCAAATATTTTTTTCCTAAAGTATCATCTTAGAGAAAAGACAGCATAAGAAGATATCCCATGGTTGTAGAATTCATTCACTGTTTGGAAGTTTGTATCAAGTTGAGATCGTACTGCATCATTTGTGTTGATACTGTATCATTTATGGTTATATGCCATGGTAAAGAACCGTTATGTTGCAAATGTCACTGTTAACTGAAGCCGATAGTCCTATAGTGAGGTCCACGTTATAATGACAGTATTTGAACTACTTTGGTTTTGCTATCCTTGTCTATCATTCGACAAAGCCGTGGTACTATCCTTTCTAGGTCCACAACGATGCCAATTATGTTTTTGACAGTTTAGAAAATATAATTAATTAATGCAGAGAATCGGCATCGCTATTCTTCTATCTTCATCCACTGTCATTATAACGTGGACCACCACTATAGTAGTTGTATTTGGTGAAGTTATGTGACGCTGGTAGTCTCTCATACTGTGCCCTTCTTAGGTGCGTACAGATTTACGGCGCCGCGAACATGAGCAATTCACCTTTCAACGTGATACACAACACCATAATTTGATACAAAACTTCCAAATTAGAATGAATTCTACAAACATGGTATATCTTCTTATGCTATCTTTTCTCTATGCTTTCACTGATAGTGATAGGTTGAAATCCAGCTTTATGCTAACAATTTAACGTAAATTTCACTATATATCTAGTTTATACTATTGAACAGGAACACGATCTATACATTTTATAATAAAAAATATCTATTTTTTTCGGGTTACATGATAATAATATAATATTATACAGTGTTTAATAGCTTACCAAAAATGATGATAATATTATAACATGGTTTTACACTAAAATGAGTAAATTTACTTTAAACTGTCTGCATAACTTATGAACATTAGGCCTAACCATACTTCTCATATAACTGAATACCGACAGTTTGAAGGGTGAATCTGACTCTACTGATAGAGAAAAGATGTAGCATAAGAAGATTCCATGATATTTAGAATTTATTCAAAGCTTTCAATTTTGTATCAATTTATGGTGCTGTGTATCAAGTTGAATGATACTGTATCATATTGTGTTGATACTATGTTGATACTGTGTATCATATTGTGTTGATACTTATCATTTATGGTGATATTCCATGTATAATAGGTCGTTTATGTACCAAATTACAAGCCGATTTTTGAGATGATACTGTATCATATTGTGTTGATACTATGTTGATACTGTGTATCATATTGTGTTGATACTGTATCATTTCTGTGATATTCCATATGGTATAATAGGTCGTTTATGTACCAATTACAAGCCGATTTTTGTTAATTCAAGCCGATTACTGTCGACTACTGTCTATTATTAGTGTGTTGTTGAGAGTGTAAGAGTGTAAGAAGGGCACAGTATGAGAGACTACCAGCGTCACAGAATAGGTACAGAATGGAAACTGTCAATAAAACGCCTATCTAACCAAGCTTTATACATGGCGCAAATACTAGACACGTCACGTGACCTTGGGAAGTTGCAATCCTGGTCCTCTGATTGGCTCGTGGCAGTGAACGAGATCAATTGATCCGGATCAGTGAAGTGATCCGAACCTACATCATACTATCATAATGCGGCGCTTCCTAACAAACATGGCGGATTTTTGCGCCAGGGTACTAGCCAAGTTTCCATACTGTATACTGTATACTGTGCCAGCGTCACATAGCTTCACCAAAAACAACTACTAGGACTATCGGCTTCAGTTAACAGTCAAATCTGCAACATAACGGTCCTTTACCATGGCATATCACCATAAATGATACAGTATCAAGACAAGAAAATACGATACAGTATTATCTCAACTTGATACACAGCACAACATTTGATATGACAGTAAATGATACAGTATCAAGACAAAAAATACGATACAGTATTATCTCAACTTGATACACAACACAACAATTTGATATGACTAGGATGATCAGTATCGCCACAATTTGATACAGTATCATCTCAACTTGATACACAACACCATATGATAAAAAAAACTTCCAAACTTTGAATGAATTCTACAAACCATGGGATATCTTCTTATGCTACTTTTCTCTATGCTCTAGTGTATACCAGAAGTATATAATAGTTATGCGAAACACGTAATTTTACCGTAAATCTTGAAAATTTTCGAATTTTCAAGTTTTTCTTCTAAAACTGGACCCAGTTAGGGTTACTGGGTGTTTTGGCCTGCTGGTGGTCGCTGTTGATGATGAAGAACTGTGAAAAAAGCAACCGAAATTAGAACAAAATTTCAACAAACAATGTTACAATATTAGTTGTAAAGAAATAAGATAAAGAAAATAATCTATTATGGTATAAGAAAGGAAAGAACTGGCTTATACACACACGTAGGGGATAGGAAATTCACGAGTGACGCATCATCACGTCTCAACTACTCAACTCATTAACTTCACATTTTGCATTGAATTCTTCATTTACCGAGGATGGTTTAGGCCTATTTTAAATTCTTCAAGATTTCATTAATTCAAGTTTTCAATTAGACCCTTACGGAGCCGGGTTACCTACTAGTCAGAAAAAATTTATTCTTACTTATTATCTATAATTAATGACAAATAATTATAGAAATTCTATCTAAATAGAAAATAATCCAATGACTTATGCTACCTACTGCAAATTGATCGAAAAGCTAAATAGCAGAAGATATTTGAAGAATAGAACTATCCCAAAATTGAGCTAAGGCTGAGAATATTATATAATAGAAATAATTGACCGAGCGAAGTGAGGTCTAAGATTCAAGTCCGACGGTTTGGCATTTCTCTTAATGTTTAAATGTTTGTATGTTGCGCATTTACGGCGAAACGCGGTAATATATTTTCATGAAATTTAACAGGTATTTCCTTCTTAATTGCGCGTCGACGTATATACAAGGTTTTTGGAAATTTTGCATTTCAATGATAATATAAAGGAAAAAGGAGCTTCTTCATACGCCAATATTGGAGTAAAAATCAGACTATAGAATTATTCATCATAAATCAGCTGACAAGTGATTACACAGATGTGGGAGAAGCCAGTCTATTGCTGTATTTCCATAAGGTCTATAGTTTCAATCAGGTACTTGTGGATGAGAATACTGCGTGAGGTCTACGGTTCACAAAACTACTAGTATTAATAGAAATAATATAGTATAAATAAAATAAGAGTAGATTCTCCATATTAAATTTCTATTATCCCTATAATGAGGTCCACGTTATAATGGCAGTGGAGTAAGATTGGAGAACAACGTTGCCGAACCTCTGTCTTGTCGATGCCTTCTATAGACGGTAGCTGATACAGGTTTATTGATGTAATATCAACTGTTCATTCTCGTTTAAATAATCAATCATATTTTATTAATCAATAAATTATATTTTTCAATAATTTCATAATTAAGATGAAATATTTTGCTAATTAACAATTAATTCTACATTGTTAAAATACGATCTGGCCACAGAGCAAAGCGAGAAAGAGATAGCGCTATCCACTTTGTGAATGATAGACAAGGATAGCAATACCTTTGTTAATCAAACACTGCAATTATAACGTGGACCGCACTATAGTAAAGTAATTAGTAGTATCCTATGGTTTTTTTCTAATCACTGTACTGTTTTTTCCCGCTGATATCATTATTTCAATGTGAATTCCAGAGATATCAATTTCGATGCGTAATAGAACCAGAGTTGTCTGACAGTTTATTTGATAATAGCAACACAAATTTCTGTTTTTTTTTCAGATAGATCACCAGGAAATTGAAGCCGGCTGTTCTGTTCTGATAAAATCTTTATCAGCTCAACTTTTTTTACAACTGGATCAGTTTCAAGAGCATGATACTGTAAAACAATCATTGAAATTGACAACAGTGAGTAGCAAACAAAGTATGAAAATTACTAATTTTTTTCAACTTTGAAGAAAATTTCAAGTTTCAATTTAAAACTGGAACTCTCTTTCAGGTTTCTTTCTTTCGCGGCAAATTTTAATCAAATACTGCCATTACAACGTGGCCTCAATCATAATATAAAGCGAAATGGCACTCACTCACTGATTGACTGACTGACTGACTGACTCACTCATCACTCGCATAACTAAAAATCTACCGGACCAAAAACGTTCAAATTGGTAGGTAGTTCAGTTGGCCCTTTAGAGGCGCACTAAGAAATCTTTTGGCAATATTTTAACTCTAAGGGTTGTTTTAAGGGTTTAAAGTTCGTTTTTAGCATGTATATTCTTCTCCCAATCTCTTAATTATAATTGAAATTTCCATATCATATGTTACTATAGAACTATAATCTAGATAGAGTACCTCTTCGAAACAGTTGTAAACTGGCAACTAAATTAAAATTTTGTCAGGTGGCATTAAGTGAGTTGACTTTGTTAGGTTGGCACCAAGTTGAAGATTTAAAAGCATTTATCGCGGAAAAATTGATGGGCACTGCTACTTCAATCCTGGGAATATTATATTACTAGCAGTCAGGCTCGCTTCGCTCGCCATATCCGTTTAGCCAGCCGTTTAGTCTGGACCCCCGACTGGATTGCCTAACATATGATAAAAATGCCCAAATGAAAAATGCAGGCGAGCGAAGCGAGCCTGCTGATCTCATCCTTGGACGATCAGTCAAGGGTGCAGGGGCGGAGCCCCCTGGCTAGACGGATATGGCGAGCGAAGCGAGCCTGACGGCTAGTTATTGATAATAGCAACATAAAGTATGTGAAGACCTTGCCTCGACCTATGACCTGATTCATAGAACAAGTATTGTTTACTGAATATTTCTTCTATGTTTGGTTTTGAAGCATTTAAATATTAAAAATCTACTTTGTGAAAATAATTAAGGACTGAAAATGTTGTGAAGTGAACAACTACAAGACTCACCTATTGGGACTATGTGTAACCTATCTAAATTTGGGAGAGGAATAGCACAAGGTGGTTACCTTATTTTACTTTCCTGCCCTATTACCATAGGTAAGGAAGTATTGCTTTCCGAAAAAAATTAAGGTACCAAAATTCCTAAATTTCTATACGTTTCAAGGTCCCCTGAGTCCAAAAACATGATTTTTGGGTGTTGGTCTGTGGTTGTGTGGGGGTGTGTGTGTCTGTGAACACGATAACTCCATCCTAATTAACCGATTGACTTGAAATTTTAAACTTGTGGTCCTTATACCATAAGGATCCGACAATAGAAATTCAATAAATTCAATCAAGATGGCGGAAAAAATGGCGGATAATTACTAAAAAACCATGTTTTCACGTTTATCTCGAAAACGGCTCTAACGATTTCTTCAAATTTATACCATGGATTGCTATTTATAAGCCCTATCAACTGACATGAGTCTCATTTCTGGGAAAATTCCAGGAGCTCCGTAATATTCTTGAGAAAAATGGTGGATAATTACTAAAAAAACATGTTTTTCACGATTTTCTGAAAAATTACTTGACCGATTTTTTCAAATTCATCCCTGAATAGTTATTTATCGGCTCTATCAAACTGGCATGAGTCTCCTTCTGGGAAATGATGGGGGTCCACCCCATCCTTGATAAATGGACTTAGTTACCCCCTTCTCAGCATGAGGTAGGTAGGTAGCGCAGTCATAAAAAGAACACATAGTCGAGATATTTCATCTGTAGAACAGCTGTTTTGACGACTTAGAAAAATGAGGACAAGAAAATCATCGAGTTTCACAAATTTACACAAAGAAAAAGTACTCAGAAAACAATTATATATACAACATATACAGAAGTCTGATCGTAGTTTCAAATATGAGCAAGGAAAGTTGTGTGAGTGTACCACACCAGATTTTTTTCTCTCCCTATCATTTTGATCATGTACTTACTGTATCAATCAATTTAGCACAAAAGGGAACAAGCTTCAGCTGGGTTTTCGTTTGTGGGTAAATGCCGTCGTCGACCCAACAGGGTGAGCATCTCAGATTGGGTGGATTTCAATTTGTCTAAATAACCTAAAAGATTATGTTCAATTATGTTTTAATGGGGGAGGTTGAGTTTATACTTGTTTATACTTTCAAATGAAAATATGTTGATATTATTAGAAATGTTTTGATTCTTGAATAAAAACAAAAATATGAAAAGTTATTTGATCAGCTGTTTAGCACACTTGAAATTTGGACAATATGAATGTCAACAATGCTTGTCGTCGACTGCGGAAGTTTACGCACAAACGAAACGAATATGCACCTTTATTTGTGACCTTGACAGACCTCGACCCCGAAAACAGTTGATCACTGAATTACTAATACAATTAATCATAAACAGCTGACTTGTGACCTCGACTGTTTTCTACCTTAGACCAGTTATAGAATAGACACGGCCCATAATTTATTGTATATTCATACTGAAAGTCAATGAAGCCACTTTTTGTATAGTTGAGAGTTGATATTGTGGTAATTATTCATATTGAATGAAAAAGACTAAGATATTGTCAAAAACCACAGATTTATTGATACTTAGAAAGACCGGTTTCGGTTTTTACAATGGTGGAATTATGCGTGACAATGGTGTGTAATAACCGAAACCGGTCTTTCTAAGTATCAATAAATCTGTGGTTTTGACAACCTTAGTCTTTTTCATTCAATGAAGCCAAATCTACTGCTATATCGCCAAATCGTGACGTCAGCATCGGATAGAAAACTTTTCTGTAAAGTTTGTTTCATTTCATTTCATTTCATTTATTCAACTCAAAACAAAACAGATACAAAAATAATCATATCCAATTTGTGATATATTATCCCTCTAGCTACAAGCTATTTGAGGGATTAAAAAAATTAAATTTAATCAATAAATACAACAGTTCTTATTGATTTCTTATTATTTATTTTTCCACAATAGCGTCCAAGTAGAATGTTCAGTCAACTTTTCATATCGATGTACATAAATATCGATTTTCACTATTATTTATTTTCCATTTCAATTTGCATCACAGGAAGATATTAGACCACTCTATGAACCATTATTCATAGCAATCAATAAATATTATAACCGAATAACTATTCATTCACTGCTCCTCTAGATCTAGAATGCATTGCATTTTTTTCACAACGTCCTAACCTCCAAGCAACCTTAAATTATACTATTATAACTAAGTACAATGTTAACTTATCCTCTATATATATTTTTTCAACTGTACCAAATATTTTCATTAAAAAGAGACTAAGATATTTTATTTTAATTTAAATATGTTCTTCTTCAACTTGCTTTTGTACTATTTCAATAAATTTTATAACCTAGACAGCTTCATTGATCCTTTCATAGCCTATTATTTTCCTTGACTCCTCTTTGTTAATTTGTTTACAACTTCAATTCCACTAACCAATAACACAACTAATAAACTGGATCTATGTTTGGTGGCCAAAACATTTACGTTTTCATTCAGACTAATAAAACATCAGTTAAATATAACTTCAGGTAAGAAGTTCATACTGTATAATTATTTATAACCTTCTTTGGCATTCCGATGAATGTTTCTAATTTTTACTTTAATCATTCATTCTCATATAGTATAATTTTAACTTTGTTTGAACATCACGTTTCTATCTAATATTCTTAATTCTAGAGGTAATGCATTCAAAAGACATGGTATTCTGCATTCAGGGGCTCTTTTCCCATATGTGTTATTAAATCTTTGGGCTCTGTAGTTTCTATGTCTTAATCTATATCAATTTCATTTATTCTCTGTATTTATCATTGAAATAATTACGAGATAAGTCGGTAAACTTAGCAAGAGCCTCGAATGTCATAATTCCCAGAGCTGTCTTTCAATAACATTGTTCACATTGTTTTCATAGCAAGATTGTGTCTATTCCAGCGAGAGTTTACCATTTTAATGAATAATAATTTCCTTCTGAAATAGACACAATCTGAAAGTTTTCTATCGGATGATGACGTCACGATTTGGCGATATGGCAGTAGATGTTGGCTTCAGAGGCTAGACTTCCCAGCGTGTCTATTCTATAAATGGTCTATTTTTCTACCCACAAACATCTGATAATTTAGTGAATAACCTTGACCTTGGCACTGACCTTGTCTCTCCTTGACCTCCCGCACTGGTGAACTCGCCCCACGACTCCTGGCCACCTTGGCGTTGGCCTGATGTTGCGGCGAACTGTGCACGGACGGCGCGGGGGTGGCGCAATTTTGAGGCCCCCGGGCGGAGGTGGCAAGAAACCCTGTGCTGCCCCTCCGGGTCGAGCGGCCGCCTTGGGTTTACTGGACGACACTTCGCTGCCGTCTTTTTTCTGTAAAACAAAAGCCAAATGTATATATTATAATAAAGGGAAGAACTGGCTTATACACGTAGGGGATAGGAAATTCACGAATGACGCATCATCACGTCTCAACTACTCAACTCATTAACTTGAAATCTTTCATATAGATTCTTAATTTACCGAGGATGTTATAGGCATATTAATTATTATTTTTAAACGAAAATCCAAATAAATGCTGCAAATCACCCCGAAGACCTCTGCTACTGCAGACTTGACAACAGGGTTAACAGCTAGATGGAAATTCGATGAGAACTACTATCCAAAAATTAGTGCCAGCCCGGGAATCGAACCCATATTTTAAATTCTCCATGATTTTATTACAAGTTTTTAATTAGTTATTAGACCCTTGCGTAACAGGGACGGCCACTTGCTAGTGCATATATAACAAAGACAAGAATTGTCCTATACTTGTACGTACGGGATAGGAAATTCACGTCATTCGTTTATTAACACGGGAGACGAGATTGTATCAATTGATATGAAATTGAGTAGTTTGTATCAAGTTTGGTGGGGGATTTGATACGGAAGTGAGTTGTTTGTATCAAGTTTGGTGGGGGATTTGATACGGAAGTGAGTTGTTTGTATCAAGTTTGATGGGGGATAAGATACGGGAGTGAGTTGTTTGTATCAAGTTGGGTGGGGGACTTGATACGGAAGTGAGTTGTTTGTATCAAGTTTGGTGGGGGATTTGATACGGAAGTGGATTGTTTGTATCAAGTTGATGGGGGATTTGATTCGGGAGTGAGTTGTTTGTATCAAGTTTGATGGGGGATTTGATACGTGAGTGAGTTGTTTGTATGAAGTTTGATGCGGGATTTGATACGGTAGTGAGTTATTTATATCAAGTTTGATGGGGGATTTGATACGGAAGTGAGTTATTTATATAGTTTGATGGGGATTTGATACGGAAGTGAGTTATTTGTATCAAGTTCGGTGGGGGATTAGATACGGAAGTGAGTTATATATATCAAGTTTGATGGGGGATAAGATACGGGAGTGAGTTGTTTGTATCAAGTATGATGGGGGATAAGATACGGAAGTGGATTGTTGTATCAAGTTGGGTGGGTGATTTGATACGGAATTGAGTCGTTTGTATCAAATCTATACTATATCTAAGGAAAGAATCGTCTCTATATGCATAGGAGATCGCATCATCACGTCTCAACTACTCAACAGATTAACTTGTAATTTTGCATATAGATTCTTAATTTACCGAGGTTGGTTATAGGCCCATTCCAAATTCTTCAAGATTTCAGTAGTCAAATGTTCAGTTTGTCAAGTTAAACCGTTGCGGAGAAGTAGAACATTTTTGTGTAGTTGAGAAGTTGATATTGTGGTAATAATTATATTGAATGAAGAAGACTAAGAAATTGTCAAAAACCACTGATTTATTGATAATTAGAAAGACGGTTTCGGTTATTACACCATTGTCAATCTCTGATAAACTAAAACTAAATACAAGAGCAGCAGAATTCTTGTATTTAGTTTTAGTTTATCAGAGATGACAATGGTGTAATAACCGAAACCGGTCTTTCTAATTATCATAAATCAGTGGTTTTTGACAATTTCTAAGTCTTTTTCATTCAAAACGTAGAACCTATTAGTTTCTAGTAAAATTCATCAAAAAATTATACTCCTCACAACACGAGCTAGAAAAATCTAGTCACAATCTCAAAATAATATTTGAATAGCAATCCGTGCCTTGCACTGGGGAAAATTCTGTGTAAAATAGATAATTTGTGTAAAATGACATGAAAAAATTAGTCATTTATTGTTTCAAATTTTCTTCAGGATACAGTATCAATTCAGAATATGTTACGGTGTCATATGAATATAATGGAGAGATCCGTGGTCTAGTGGATAGTGCTTGCGTAGCAGCATAGAGATCCCGGGTTCAAACCCTCTAACAAAAAGTTTTTTAACCAGATCACTCCCGTGTTATCGGATGGGCACGTTAAACTGTCGGTCCCAGCTGAAGTATGACAGTCGTAAGGCCCATTGACGGCTCAAATTATATATTCAGGCGGTGGAACCTTCCCGCAAGGGAATCCCCACCAAAAAAAGCATACGAATTTACTTTACTATGAATATAATATGATACTGTATCGAATATAATATGATACTGTATCGAATATAATATGATATTGTATCCACAAGCAATCGGCTGTTTCTCGCACATTTGAGATATCGCAGTTTGAAACATTTCCAGTAGTTTTTACTGTGATTTTCATGTTTTACACAGGATTACAGTATTTTGGACCTTTTCTGGGATATTTCAGAGGTATTTAGCAACTTTTCCAGTGGTTTTTACCGTGATTTTCATGTTGATTTTGATGGTTTCTCTCCTTGAAACGTAAATCTAACTCCTACAAAGGATTACAGTATTTTTGCACTTAGTGGAGGATTTCAGAGGTATTTAGCAACTTTTCCAGTGGTTTTTACCGTGATTTTCATGTTGATTTTGATGGTTTCTCCCTCCTAAAACGCAAATCCAACTGCTACTAAGGATTACAGTATTTTTGCACTTAGTGGGAGTATTTCAGAGGTATTTAGCAACTTTTTAAGAGGTTTTTACCGTGTTTTCATGTTGATTTTGATGGTTTCTCCCTCCTTGAAACGCAAATCCAACTGCTGCTTGGGTTCCTCCTTCTCTTTCTCGATTTCGGCCGACTTTTCACCACTTGAAGTGGTCCTGCAGCGCCACGTTCAAATCAAACTGTCCGATCGATCCTGAAAAACCGACTCCAATAAACGCGTTTCGACCTGCGACAAACATTAAAATATTCATTTTTCATTATTTATCCAAGCTACACAATTACTGAATCGAATCAACTGTATTACAGCATCTGTATTTTTATCTATTTACAAAATCACAGAATCAAATAATTTTTTGTGTAGTTGAGAAGTTGATATGTGGTAATTATTCATATTGAATGAAAAAGACTAAAAAAATAGTCTGACTAGTTTAGTCTAAAGACTAAAAAACAATTACTGAATCGAATCACTACATTATAGCATCTGTATTTTTATCTATTTACAAAATCACAGAATCAAATAATTTTTTGTGTAGTTGAGAAGTTGATATTGTGGTAATTATTCATATTGAATGAAAAAGACTAAAAAATTGTCAAAAACCATAGATTTATTGATACTTAGAAAGCACTTTTTGTGTAGTTGAGAAGTTGATATTGTGGTAATTATTCATATTGAATGAAAAAGACTCAGAAATTGTCAAAAACCACAGATTTATTGATACTTAGAAAGCACTTTTTGTGTAGTTGAGAAGTTGATATTGTGGTAATTATTCATATTGAATGAAAAAGACTAAGAAATTGTCAAAAAACCACTGATTTATTGATATTTAGAAAGACCGGTTTCGGTTATTACACCATTGTCATTGAAAAAACTCCATTGTTCATCAGAGATTGACAATGATGTAATAACCGAAACCGGTCTATCTAATATCAATAAATCTGTGGTTTTTTGACAATTTCTTAGTCTTTTTCATTCAAGAGTCAAATAAACTTTATCGGTAGGTGAATTGGTAGTTCCCCGGAATATGTCGATCCATGAAATATCGTATTGGCATAGAGAAATATTAGCATAAGTAGATATCCCATGGTATAGGGCGTTTATGTCGCAACCTTTACTGTTATCTCAAACCGATAGTCCACGTAGTTCTTTCCCATAAGCTGTGTGACGCTGGTAGTCTCTCATATTATGCGTTCATAAACTCTCACCCGACCAAAACAGTGAAAATCTACAATAATCGACAGTAATCGGTTTGAGATAACAGTAAAAGTTGCGACATAAACGCCCTATACAATGGGATATCTACTTACGCTATTGTTACTCTATGGTATGGGTAATAAGCACAATTCTCAAGAGTCCATAATTTGTTTAAATTCGGGAGACCAGTTTTGTCAGTACCCCGTTCATAATTATAATAATTTGTCATTGTATAGGAGCCCCCGGGCTGGAGAACTCGCTCCCGGATGAATGAGAACGATGAGGTCGAGTGTTTGATCTGCAAGCCAAGTCTAACAAGTTTTCGAACTTCGAGTAAAAAGATGTGGATAAACTTCCGAGATTACTCGAAACGGTTTCCTTGTCGTATTACGGTTTGCTTGCAAGTATTTTCCTGCCAACCGTCGGTCCCGGCTGTCTATAAAGCCCGGCTGCTGTTTTTATAATCTGTAATTGTACAGCTTTTTATGCAATAAAAATATTTATTTATAAAGCAGTCGTAAGGTCATGGTGAGAGGCCCTGAAATAGATCAGTTGCGACCTGAAAACTCTGACACCAGACCTGAGCCAGCCAGGTCACAAGATATTATTATTAGCTTGTGAATTCACAAATATCTGCTTGGCATGGAAGCATTTTTGCTCTCGTTTATTTACTCCAATTTAGGCATTAATTTACGGTTTACTCGACTTGCAAGTACGAGTTCTAAAGGTGCGTACAGACTTTCGCTCTGCTCCGCAACCGAACGTCACTCGAGCAGATCGATTGATGATCGACCGGGGAGCAAGAGTGGATCGACCGGGGAACGCGAGAAGAGCTAACATCTTCCGTAACGTTCATGATGGGTGCGACTGCAGAGCGGGGGCGGAGCGACTGCGGTGCGATGGAGGAACGAGGGCGGTACGAGGGCGGAGCGTGCTCGGTGCGGGTTGGAGGCGCGTATATGTGTACACAACTTAACATAGAAAGAAAGAAAGAAGAAAGAAATATTTATTGCCAAAATCATTAAACACAACTTTACAAATGTGAAAAATATAAAAATTTTCATATACAATACATTACAAAAACTTAAAATTAAATATTTTCCATTTAAAACATCGATTATAATATTATCATTGGCGTTACCAGCAAAACTAAATAGTTTGAGCGATGGCAACGAGTAATCAGTCGGCTATAATTAGTGGCTTGAGATTCAGTCGAAAATAGAAAAAATATAATAAAGAAAAAGAAACATATGGAATGTATGAAAAACTAGAAAAAAAAATAATAAAATTTCAATCCGAATAGAAGAAGTACTAAGAGTGAAATACTAAGAGAGTAGAAAAACTAGAATGAATTCATAATAATTTAAAAACTCAAAAGAAAAAGAGATGATTCATGTAATTATTAATCACATAGCCACCTCTAATACAAGGACCTGGCCTACGATATTGCAACGTCGCAGTGTAGGCCTAGAATCTATACATGATTGGTGAAAAAGATCAGCTGGTATTTTTTTTAATCTTTTTCACCAATCATGTTGTAGATTCTAGGTTACGCTGCGACGTTGCAATATCGTAGGCCAGGGCCTTGTATTAGAGGTGGCTATGGTTCTAATCACTCGGGTTTTTGAATTGGAATTTTTGTGTTTACTCGTTTGTAAAGCTGATCAAGAATTTACTTAGGGCTACTCGTTTTTATTCGCCTCTCCATTTGCACTGATTTTGAATTTTGCAACTTTAAAGCTGCGTACAGACTCACGCGCTGCACGACACACAGACGGATCGCGAACAGTTCGCGAGATGATCGCAGGTGGCGCGATACCGGTTCGCGCGCAACGAACTGGCCAAGACAACAATGGAACACGTGGCCACAGAATAGGAACAGAATGGAAACTGTCAAAAAACGCCTATCTAACCAATGCTTTTTACATGACGCAAATACTAGACACGTCACGTGACCTTGGGAAGTTCCAATCCTGGTCTTCTGATTGGCTCGTGGCAGTGAACGAGATCAATTGATCCGAATCATTAAAGTGATCCGAACCTACCATCAATACTATTACAATGCGGCGCTTCCTAACAAGATGGCTGATTTTTGCGTCAGGGTACTAGCCAAGTTTCCATACTGTATGTATACTGTGACGTGGCAAGCTCGCTCTCTGATCTTGATCAACCTACTTAGCGAATCTATGCTTGAAAAACGCGCGTCTAAAATTGTCAGATTAAATGAAATTGTCAGTAGTATGAAGTAAGTATATCTCCCATACAATAACAGTTCGACAAGACAGAATAGTATATTTCGCATGCGAACGCTATTTTTCGCCACACACAAAAATAAACAATATATATATATATATATATATATATATATATATATA
>NW_024092679.1:0-14803 GCF_014356525.2 Nilaparvata lugens | reverse complement strand
TTTTTCGCCACACACAAAAATAAACAATATATATATATATATATATATATATATATATATATATATTATATATATATATTGCTAATGATATAACTGAAAAACCTCATCTCAATGAAAACTCTTCTCTACATGGAAATTTCTGGCAGCGAGAGGTTGAATTTCCCAGTGCAATATTTCAATTTTGGCCATTGATAATTTAGTGTTCGGGAAATTGGGCTTTTTTCCCCTCGTAAACAAAACAGAGGATTTTTTATGAAAGATACTGGAAGATTTGATCTTCTGAAAGATTCAACACTGAAAGATTTAATCTTCTGGAAGATTTAATATTGAAAGATTGAAACTACATTCAATAGATGACTGAAGCTCATTCAAATGAACAGACTGTAGTATTTCAAATGGCTACTATACTATATTATTTTTTGTGAAGAAACTTGAAGAGCCCAATATACACATAAACTTGAGTGTGAATAGGAAATGGACATTGGGTGAATCGGCAAGGCAGAACATCTAGAAGGATCTCTGCATCTCTCTATCAATAAAAGCTATATAAATAAATAAGTATACTATAGTGAACTTCAACATTATAATGAAGAATCTCTGCATCTCTCTGCCAATGAAAGCCATATAAATAAATAAATATACTATAGTGAACTTCAACATTATAATGAAGAATCTCTGCATCTCTCTGCCAATAAAAGCCATATAAATAAAATATTCTATAGTGTAGTTCATATTATGATGGCAGTAGGAAAAGATAGGAGAACAGCGTTGCCGACTCTCTGCCTTGCCACTGCCTTCTATTAGCCGATGGCTGATGCAGGTATATCTGATGTAATATCAACTGTTCATTCGTATTTAAAATAATCAATTATATCTCATTCTGCAAGCATATGTATTCTTAAATGATCAATAATAATGAATTTTCATTATTAAGATAAAATATTTTGTTGATTAATCATTTTTCCTCATTGTTAGAAACTGATCTGGCAACGTTGCATAGCTAGAAAGTGATAGCGCTATCCGCTTTGTCGAATGATAGACAAGGATAGCAACACCAATGTTAATCGAATATTGCCATTATAACGTGGACCTCACTATTATGTGCCTTTCAAGTAATTAGTAAGCGAAGCATTAATTCCAACATTGCAGTTCGGTGCTTCAATGGGGAATCTCAGTAGCCTGTGAAGGAAAATTAAGGTTATTGATCTATGATGGAAACTATGAGGGTTGGAGACACGGGGAGGAGATGGATGGGATCTTGTGGAGGAAACGGCTGAAGGAGGGAAATGCCGACCTCATTTATGATAGGGATCTTAGCCAAAGAAGAAGATTGATGAAAATAAAAAAATTGACCACAAACAATTAAATTATTTTTGAATGAAAAAGACTAAGAAATTGTCAAAAAATACAGATTTATTGATACTTAAAAAGACCGGTTTCGATTATTACACCATTGTCAATCTCTAATAAACTAAAACTAAATACAAGAGCAGCAGAATTTATACTAGTAGGCGAGTACTGCTATTGGTCAAGGGCATGAACGCCTGCCATTGGCCCAGCTAGACAGTCTCCTCCCACTCAACGGTGTCACAAAATGGCGGCTTAAGCACCAGACCATGATAACAAAATTCACTTTCAGTACAAAATGAGAACCAAGGAAACAAGTAAAAGATAATGAAACAAATATGTAAATAGAAATATTATTGACACCGTTAAGTGGGAGGAGACTGTCTAGCTGGGCCAATGGCAGGCGTTCATGCCCTTGATCAATTGCAGTACTCGCCTACTATTATAAATTCTGCTGCTCTTGTATTTAGTTTTAGTTTATCAGAGATTGACAATGGTGTAATAACCGATACCGGTCTTTCTAAGTATCAATAAATCTGTGGTTTTTTGACAATTTCTTAGTCTTTTTCATTCAATGTGAATAATTACCACAATATCAACTTCTCAACTACACAAAAAATGGAATTATTGAGTCATGAACCTGACGCAGGGACAAGTCAAACAGTTACTTCAAACTTGACGTACATTTTATTGAACGAGCGTTAGCTAGTTCTCACTTTTGACTTACTGAAGGCCAACGTCGTTGTCCGTCTGTTTGTATGTTCTACAATAACTTTAGAAAGAATTGATCAATCCGTTTCAATTTTGATCACGTATTCTTCAAACCCTTTTACAGGTCAAGTTCGTTGGACAACAAAATTTACTCATTCCTTGGATTTTTTCAGGATATAACAGATAACATTGAAAATGCACAAGAAAAGATGGTTTTGATTCATCATTCAGTCAGCTGAAGAATTCATTGCATGCAATTACAACAGTTTTTCCATTCATTTATTCATCAGCTGTGGCTATTTGGAAGCTATCACACAGACAGACAGAGCTTCATGCGCTGACACATGAACATAATTTACAACTTTTACACCAACAAACTGATAAGGGTTGAGATATCAATGTGGGGTTTTCGCCATTTTTTTCGCTTGGAACTCTGTATCGAAATCATGTACCACATGACCACCTTCTCATTTCAAAAAAAAAGTTTCGGATTCAAATGAGGGACAGAACTGTTGAAGTGATAGAGTAATTTTTCATTTCAAATAGGATCTCTAATGTTTGAATACACTTGTGAAATAGATATTTAATTTAGGGCCGATTTCCAAGCTTGGGATTCGGTTAATTTCTAGACTTTAAACAGCTGGAGTCAGAAAATTGGCTTTCCGAAACGGGGCGTATTCGTAGTTTTTATAATCATCTTTATTTCTTCATTTTTATAATAATTGAAACGTTTTTCCTTGACGAAATAAAACATTCCTAAATAATTCAAAATAGCTGAAACTTTACACTATTTCATCTCTATTTTATTTTGTGTTCAATTGTCTAAATTTTCTGGTTTTTCTAAATTTAATTTGAACGTGGACTGCGACTATACCCCGTTTCCGAAAGCCAATGTTCTGACTCCAGGAGTTTAAAGTCTAGAACTTGGCTAAATCCCGAGCTCGGAAACCTGCCTTAGCTGTTCTCATAATTTTCAATAACTCTGTATAAACTTAATTAAAAGTTGCAGGTTCAAAGATTACAATAAAACCAGTAGAGCTGGGTTTACACCAAAGTTATTAACAAAATGTTAATAACTTAATCTTTAAAGATTCTATTAGATTGAACAGAACTTGACAAACACATATGTTCATTATGTGTATGATAAGATATGTTCTAATAGAATCTATAAGGATTAAGTTATTAACTTTGGTGTAAACGCAGCTTTAGTTGTTCAGCGAGTTCTTCAACCCAGGGGGTCACTAGTATGTTAAGTGGGCTACCCTTGTGATGCCTGGAGAAGCTGGATGCTGAGATATTGGCACTCTGTAGATCGTTAATGTACTTGAGAAGTGTTGCAGTAGGCAGGAAGCAGGTAGCCAATCGTGAAACGCCATCAATTTCCGACTGTCGTGGATAGATTGTTGCAATGGTGTGGTGTGATGGTGGGGGGGGGTATCCTTCTCAGTATTCTGTATCGCCCAACCGCCAAAAGTCCAAGCTCTGTTGAAAGCCATCCATTTTGATCGCTATTGGTGTATGTGCTATGACTATCGTCATATATCAACACAAAACTCCACTCAATATATCTGCAGGGACAAGTCAACTTGGAAATGGAGCATTTAGATACACTCTTTAGATGTATTAGTTTGGGTGGAGTTGGTGATTTTTAAGAATGATATCTGTATAATGAATTTCACACTGATTCTCGTTGAATATTTATTATTGAATTGAATTTATTGCCAAAAATCACATACAAATATTTGTAGAATACAATTACCAGAGTATACAATACACAATTACCTACAAATAGACATTGATTGTAACTTGCACAACAATAATTATCAATGTAATATTCGGCACTGCCAACATAAGATTCCTTGTGTGTTGGCAGTGAGTTGTGGTTAACTTATTCTGCTTCAATTCTAGTCAAGTAAGAGGAGATATACAAATTGAATTAAATAGAGCTAAAGAAAGTATTAAACCCAATGTACAAAAATTTCAAAGGCTCAGAAAAAAAGGAAAAAACTTGAGAATAGTACATATATAGCAAAGTGATATCCAATTAATCACTGTAACATATCATTTATTTATGAATTGAAACATTGGAACAATTACGAATCATGTAATTATGACTGGGAGAGAGTAACAGGCTCAGCCCAAAACTGCTCTTCTCCCAAAGTTTATAAACTGAAATATCAATTTTCAAAACATGGGTGATATTTCACTTCCATCGATTTGAGTCCAATTATCATGTTATTATGATTATACTATGAATCTAGATGATCACATTGTTTAAGGGTGTAATAGGTTCTGTTAGATCGCTCCTACGAGGAAACATCCATTTTGTATAGAGACAATTGGAAATTATCATTGCGGAAGCACGAAAAAAGTCTTCTGCCTCTATTAATCATGCTCACACGCTATTATCACGTCAGACAGAATGATTAGGCTCCAAAATTTGAAGGTATTTTGTCCAGTTATTTACTTTTGTAATAATTACGATACATCAAATATTTCAGACTACAGAAATATAGAGAAATAAAACAACTCTTAATTGAAATAGGAGATGCGAATCAAACTTTCTTCTTTTAAAGTTCACTGTATAATTTTAAAAAAATAGATATCAATTCAAATATTTCGTGATATTTCAATCTAGGCTAACTGATTTGTCTTATCTAAGACACCAAGCGAAAATGTTCTTCAAAAATTCACAAAATCAGAGAAAAAATACCAAATAAATTTCCCAATCTCAAATCGATGTCATAGTTTTTGTGAAGGTATTCTAAGCCTATGACCGTCAGTCTAATCTACAACGGATGATGAAAAAGTGTTCAAGGCAAAGTTTATTTCTTAAACAACTCAAACTTGAACTCGTTAAAAACTTTCACGGCCTCATTCGTCAAAGAATGCGATGAAGGGTCACAAGAAAATACATTTTGATATTGCTATTAATCATTCGATTTTGCTCTTTTTAGCCTACACTTACTACCAATAAATAGTCCTGCAATCATTGTGATGTTGATGTTACGAGCAAAAAAATAAGAGTGTTGGTAATAATTCACATTGGTTGTAATTGTATTATATTTAATGAGTTTTCCATTGAGCTCATCCGTTGCTATAGTGAGGTCCACGTTATAATGGCAGTGGAGAAAGATAGCAGAACAACGTTGCCGATCCTCTTTCTTGCCAATGCCCACTATAGACGGTAACTGATACGGGTTCGTTGATTTAATATTAACTTTTCATTCTCGTTTAATAATCAATAATTATATTCTATTAAGCGAGAAATTGTATTTTCCAATAATTTCATAATGAATTTTTATAACTAAGATGAAATATTTTGTTAATTAATTATTAATTCTAAATTGTTGGAAGACGATCTGGCAACAGAGCAAAGCTAGAAAGAAACAGCGCTATCCGCTTTGTCGAATGATAGACAAGGAGAGCAATACCATTGCTAATCAAACACTGCCATTATAACGTGGACCTCACTATAGTTGTGAAAGTATCCTACTTCTGAACTGTGACTATCTAAAATTCTCAATTTGTCGTGTAGTTTTACTTCGAATCAAGTCAGCACAGCCTATGCAAGCAACAGAAAAATTCAAGATGTCCTTTCATTTCCGATTTTAATGAATATCCAAATAAAACATATATACAGAATTAGCCTATGTAACTATTCTCACACTACAAAGAGTATGAATAATTGTCTCGATGGATTGGAAATAAGCTCCAAATAATATGATGGTATTTGGTTAATTACGATTTATTGATTGATTAAGGGCCGTTTGCACAGTGACAATTATTGAACTAAATTCCATTTAAAACTGGATTGAACCCGTGTCAAGTCTCGTTTGTTATAATGTGTTTCATTTTGAGTTTAAGCCACCAGCTGAAAAAAATTCAGTTCAAACTTCGACTGTGCAAACGGCCCTTGGTGATTACTGAATTGGCGACGACTAGGTGAGTATTGAACTTGGGTACATGTGACACAACTTGAAATATAGAATAATTTAGGCTTTCGAAAGGCGTATAAATAAATGAGTACCGGTAACTATAATCATGGAGAAACAATAGCATAAGTTGACAGTAAAAGTTGTGACATAAACGCCCTATACCATGGGATATCTACTTACGCTATTGTTTCTTTATGCTATAATAACTTTGTATGGGGATCATATTTTGATATGTAATGTGGTCAAAATGATTGTCATCGATTTTTGCAAAAGAGCAACTATTTGAGTAATACGAATTTGACTATTCACGAATTGAGTAGAAGCACAGATAACAAAACATAGAAAACAATCTTATTTGATTTTACTTTTTGTGTAGTTGAGAAGTTGATATTGTGGTAATTATTCATATTAAATAAGAAGACTAATAAATTGTCAAAAACCACATATTTATTGAAATTTAGAAAGACCAGTTTTGGCTGTTACATCACTGTCAATATCTGATAAACTGTTTATCAATGGTGTAACAACCGAAAACTATCTTTCTAACATTCAATAAATCTGTGGTTTCTGACGATTTCTTAGTCTTCTTATTTAATATTATTTGATTTTTCTGTTATCGATAGTAAAGATCTGCTATATGGAAATCGAGTTTGACAGGAAGAATGCAAGTTTCAGAAACCTAGAGAGAAAAGTCCATGTGAAAAGTATCATAGATCACTCTCCAAGATTTGATTTTAGCGAATATTCCAATTCGAAAGAGAAGTTTCTAACTTGGAAGATAAACACATCAAAATTGCATCCGCAAGAGAGAAACTTTTCGCCTCAATTTATTTCTTATTGGAAGTTTCCGGCACCCTCTAAGACTTCGAACTCTTTCCTCCCCAAATTTTCCATCGATAAGTGGCTACGTGATGTGATGCTGAATCATTCAAGTTCCATTACATTACTAGGGAGGGATTTTCAAAGGTCACTGGAATATTTTCAGATAGTTTGTGGATTGATAGGAAATTGGAATCTCCAGTCTGTAATTTAGTTCATTTTAGTTTATTTCCATAACTTCCATAGTTTCAAATTCCATGACCCCTACTGTCTACTATTCTACTTTCTACATATACCGTGATGGATACCTCTGTACCCTGAAGCCATGTGGAACTACTATACTATATAATTCACTCAACAAGCTTCTATTCAACATTCATAAGAAGAACAAACAAAAAGTTTACATGATTGGAAAGTAAGGTAGGGTGGTACTTTTCTTTCAACTTTCAGTTATGGAATTTCATGCATCCAATCACAGTCTGGCACTAATTTTGAAAGCGTTATTTCGAAAGTGAATTGGAATTCATCTGAAGACCAGCGTTATTAGTTTGAAATTCGGTTTCAGAAGTGACAAAAACCAATCATGAATTCCCAACTTTCTTTCCTCAGAAGTTCAACAAAAATTACTGAAGGCTAGCTCGAAGATGAATGAACTTTTTAAAAGTGTTTGTGCATTCAATTTTTAATTTGCTTGGAAGATTGAGACCTCTCAGTTATAGAATGAGAACTTCAGCAAAAGTAGAAAATCAAGATTTCTGTAAATGGTATTCGGTGCTCTAATATTTCAATTACTCCTTGCTGAATGCTGATATTGAAATTCTGAATATTATAAGTGATTAAAAACTCTGAGTGATATTGAAATTACAGGTATATAAAGAGTGAGGTCCACGTTATAATGGCAGTATTAGATTTACATTAGTGTTGCTATTCTTGTATAACATTCGACAAAGAAGATAGCGCTGCCTTTTCTAGCTCTGCAACGTTGCCCGATCGATTTTAACAATATGGAAATGTGATTAACATTTCATCTTAATTATGAAAATTCATTATTTACTCATTGAAAATAAAATTAGTAGAATTGATGGTGATGTTGTGAAATCTTTCCATGATAAGAAAAAAAAAGATATTGTCAAATTTCACGAAAAATTTATTAAAACCTTTAAAACAGAACCATGGTTTCACGTAGTTAATCAACGCATCATCAGTAAAGCTGATGAAAATATATATTTTCTTGTTGAATAATATATAATTGATTATCTCAACAAGGATGGTCATTCAATAATATTACATCAGATATGCCGCTATGCATGAGCTCTCCTCCATGGAAGGCAGTGGCAAGGCAGTGAATCGGCAACGCTGTTCTCCTATATTTCTCCACTGCCATTATAACATATACCTAACTATAGCCTAATCTTCATGGTTAGAAGATTTTCCAAGTTTCATATTTTTCTCTACTCATAATATATTCTCATAAGATATCTTCCTCGGATGGTGCGGAAACTTTGGCAGAAATCAAAATTTGAACTTAACCTAATTGTTTGGACTATTTTTAATATGTGAAAATCCAGGAACTGAAGAAGTTTTGGGCAATTGCCTGTTTTTTCTTTCCTAATTATAGTATGTGTATCACCTTGAATAAATAAATAAATAAGATTAGTATTCAAAGGCCCGGTTGCACAAAAGTCGGCTAAATTTTAACCGTGATTAATTTCACGAGAACCAATTAGAGAAGGCCTTTTTGATAATACGGCTTCTCTGATTGGTTTTCGTGGAGTTAATCACGGTTAAAATTTAACCGACTTTTGTGCAACCGGCAAAAAGAGTGGATTTGACTATCATTGGATGATAAAATGTTTTACAATATCCATAGAATGCTGAATGTAATCCACAGCATAAATTCTAAATAATTAATCTAGTTCTATCATTGTTAAGTAGTCCATTTCTCAAGTTCAATTTTCTCGAGAAATACATAGCCTTACTAAATATTATATAATATGAAAGCAGGGGTGAAATATAATATGAGAGTTCATGGATGCACCCCCTCCCCTCCTAAATTTAGAAACAATTCAGCTTCTTTTCAAATACTGCTAACCTTTTCTGGGACTCTAACCAAGTTTTGATCGCCCCCCCCCCCACAATCACAAGGAGCATCCATGATGGAAAGGCTGATCAAAAGAGAGTAAGAAAGAGATTTCATAAGCTTGATATCAATGAAGAATGCTAAATACATTGATCGCCCCCCCCCCCACCATCACAAGAGCATCCATGATGAAAGGCTGATCAAAAGAGAGTAAGAAAGAGATTTCATAAGCTGATATCAATGAAGAATGCTAAATACATTTGATCGCCCCCCCCCCCACAATCACAAGAGCATCCATGATGAAAGGCTGATCAAAAGAGAGTAAGAAAGAGATTTCATAAGCTTGATATCAAAGAAGAATGCTAAATACATTTGATCGCCCCCCCCCCCCCCACCACACAAGGAGCATCCATGATGAAAGGCTGATCAAAAGAGAGTAAGAAAGAGATTTCATAAGCTTGATATCAATGAAGAATGCTAATACATTTGATCGCCCCCCCCCCCACCATCACAAGGAGCATCCATGATGAAAGGCTGATCAAAAGAGAGTAAGAAAGAGATTTCATAAGCTTGATATCAATGAAGAATGCTAAATACATTTGATCGCCCCCCCCCCCACCATCACAAGGAGCATCCATGATGAAAGGCTGATCAAAAGAGAGTAAGAAGGAGATTTCATAAGCTTGATATCAATGAAGAATGCTAAATACATTTGATCGCCCCCCCCCCCCATCACAAGGAGCATCCATGATGAAAGGCTGATCAAAAGAGAGTAAGAAAGAGATTTCATAAGCTTGATATCAATGAAGAATGCTAAATACATTTGATCGCCCCCCCCCCCACCATCACAAGGAGCATCCATGATGAAAGGCTGATCAAAAGAGAGTAAGAAAGAGATTTCATAAGCTTGATATCAATGAAGAATGCTAAATACATTTTATAAATTTATTTATTGATATACATATACAATATACATATAAATTCACATGTAGTGCCTGTCTTTGTCACGCATAATAAATCTCTACATCAAACCACGTCCACAAAAACCTATACAGCCTATAACCATGGTATAGGTCGATTATGTTTCAAGTTTCAAGCCGATTTTTTGTTAACTCAAGCCAATTACTGTCGACTACTGTCTATTATTAGGGCGAGTGTGTAAGAACGCCACAGTATGAGAGACTACCAGCGACACGTCATATCTCCACGGAAAAGAACTACTAGGACTATCGGCTTGACTTTGGAACAAAAAAGGTCCTTATATACCATGGGATACATTCCTCTGCTATCTTTTCTCTATGGTCTTTCAAGTTAGAAAGCGCCATTCAGAAATAGCTATATCTGTACGATTAAATTTTATTCTAGACCTTTTAGACTATATTTTCGGTGGAGTTATCATTTTTTTCGAACTTGAAAGATCATAGAGAAAAGATAGCAGAGGAATATAATATATCATCCCATGGTATATATTCCACATATAGATGTGGGCCTATTTATGAGATTTCATGTTGTATCTTCCAGCTGAATAAACGTTGCCGCTAGTTTTGGTATCACGTACACTGTGCTGATTTGAGATACATTTTTGCTTTATACCTGCATGCTTTCTGAGTGCGGAACTCAGAGATATTTGTCCGGAATTTCAATCTTTGCTGTGGGGCATACTTGATATGTGCAACCATTTCAGTACGTGGATTCCCTGCATTCCTGTGACCTCATTCTCTTTGTATGATTACTCGTCTTGTGTGGCAGTGACCTTCACACTTCACTGCCTTCATGTCACTGTCAAAGCTATGCAAATAACTCAGAGTTACTGTATGGGTTATGGAGATCTATGAGGGGTTCCATTTTGAGTTTTTGTTCCTCCGAATGAACTAATCTGTAATCAATGGAGACTTTCGACCTATTATAAATAAATTATATAGAAAGCATTGAAGAAGAAAATAACAGAAATATTTTTAAAAAATAGTTTCAATGCTGAAACATTGAAAGAATAATGTGAATTGTAGAGCATTAGACCCACTGTAGTGCAGTATCAGTGTACAAAATTGTCCACATTATGCATACAAAATCTTATCTATAGGTATCTTCTTCCTCTCTTTTTTTCTCTTCTCCAACACACCCAAACACAAAGCCCATGGTTTTTTATATTGTAACATTTTATTGGTTTTATTTGTTTCGTAATTCTTTGTAATTTTTTTGTCTTGTTTTGTGTGTTTTTAATAAACTGAAATTGAAATTGAATTGAAAATAGTAAGAATAGAATAGAAAAACGTTTATTGAATAAATAAGCTACCTTGAGAGAACCTTAAAGAGGCTGCTTGACAATAAGGTACCATATACAAAACATGTAAATTCAAATATAGATTTATATCACAAGAAGTTACTGAGCAGTTGATATTCACTAATTAATTGTACGAGAGTAAGCCTATTAGTCGAGTAAAAATACCACTATAGATTCTTTCGAGTGAAATTACTACTGTACTTATTAAGTAATAAGTATAAGTAAGAGTATTTTAATAATATACCTTTATTACTTATACAGGAAAACTTCCTACTTCTTACTGAGCTATAGGATAACTGCAGTACCGTACCTAGGGACCTCGGGAGAACGAAGAAGGGGTGCATGCAAAAGTTCTGTCAAGCTGTCAGAAGGGTAAATCAGTGAGGTACGAAGAAGAATGCGCTCCTTCTTCGTACTTTCATGATACGAAAAAAGCATTAAATAAACGGAGTGATGAGTTAACTGAAAATAAAACGTGAAAACGTGATAGTAAAAAGTGGAAACGCCTTCAGTAAGTCAAAATTGAGAACTTCGTTAACGCTCGTTCAATTATTATAAATTACAAGTAAATGTGGAGACTCACGATTCAAGCTATATCCACTCAGCCTGAATTTTGAACCCTTGTCAAACTCGAATCTTAGAGGTACGAAGAAGGCGCGCGTCATTTCAGTGCACTCCTTCGTACCTCACTGATTTACCCTTCTGACAGCTCGACAGAACTTCTGCATGTGCTCCTTCTTCGTTCTCCCTTGTAACATCAGATCTGAAGGAAGGGATGAATCACAACTATCCCCTTGGACCCACGGATGAACACCCCTCCCCCCCACCGCCAAATACATGTCAGCCTGCAGCTATCACTGATCTAAAGATTTGTCAAACAGACAGGCCAATAGAATAATGCAGTCTTGTAGGAGTCCTCATAACTGGTGACCTAGTTTTTCAATACGAGTTAGGAGTGTTTTCATTTTTATTTTAGCATATTCAATGCATATCCTAATATTATTTACTCTTACAATTAGCCTATGACTGAAGTCATTCATTATTTTTATTTTATTTTTTTATTATTATAATTTTTAAAAGAAGCACTGAATGGGAGAGAAAGACTAAGGATACTCCTTGAACTATTTCTCTCCCAAATTTAGATAACTGGATAGAATATTCTCCTAGAATATTGCTATCAATTATGAGGACTAACTTTCATCAAGTTTAATCTTAATCAAGTGAACAAATCATTAATTAACACTGAATATTGAAGTTCGGTTGTCAGTTATTGCAAATCGATATTATGTAAAAACTAACAATGATTTTAGATGAGTATCAAACTACAAAAATGATAGGCTATTATATGTCTTTACATTCTCAATAAGTAGGCAGACCTATCCAATCATTAATTAACACTGAATACTGAACATTAATTAATTAACACTGAATATTGAAGTTCGGTTGTCAGTTATTGCAAATTAATATTATGTAAAAACCAACTATGATTTTAGATTATATTTTATGATATGGGTTATCATACTACAAAAATGGTATAATATGTCTTCACATTCTCAATAAATAGGCAGACCTATCTAATCATTAACACTGAACACTGAACATTAATTAATTAACACTGAATATTGAAGTTCGGTTGTCAGTTATTGCAAATCAATATTATGTAAAAACCAACTTTGATTTTAGATGAGTAGGCCTATCATACTACAAAAATGATATAATGTATCTTCACTTTCTCAAGAAGTAGGCAGACCTGTTCTTATTATGCGCCCAAATTACAAAAAAAAATTCTTGATGGTTATCCATCTTGTTTTCACTGGAATTATTACTATTGTATTCTGTATTGGTTCTGTTTGGCTTGAGAATTTGCAACACCAGCACGAAACGGTCGTCGCCACACCAAAGAATGTGAGTGTTTTTTTCACTTAGTTAAATGAGAATACAATAGTGAACAAAAATTATTGATGGTTTTTGACACTAAGAAATTCATCGTGATGAAGGAAAACCAATAAATGCAAACATCGATAATTATTATTGACTATATATTTGATTTTCATCAGAATGATATTTATTGATAAATGATAACAATATTCTATGGAATCTTATTTCTATTGATAGAGTAAACAACAAAAATTGAACCAGTGACGACTAAATTGGGAATATTGGACACTGATAATGATAATGGCTTGTGCACTTCCTATATACAACCGGGTAGCCTACTTTTATCACTAAGGCTATATCTAGTAAGCATAAATATTTCCAATGCTAATTATGGAAAGATAAATGACGACTGATATGCAATAATAATACCGTTCAGTTCTGACTGAATATTATTGATAAACATCAACTTGTTTAGAAATTTGAACAATATCCGAACTCTGAATATGACGAATATAATAAGTGTTATAAAATATATAAAGAATGAGATGTGTGTTAGTGATGATAGCTCATTACTAGGCATTGTACATTTTGTTACTAAAAAATTTCTATTATGAATCATATTTCCATCATTCAGTGGTCCCAATTGAAAACAGTTTCGCTCTCAATCTCTCCTGGTAGCCTAAAGGCTTGAAAATTGTTGATAATATTAGCAACTCTTTTATATGTTTGACATTCCTACGAGTTTCATTTATATTTTCCATTCAGAACACTGTGATTTTTAGATTATTATTGAAATATCGGTCAAGATTTGATATTGATAAAATTAAAGGCTATTCACGCAATAACACAAAATATATTGGTTGGAGCTTATATCACAAATATTTTCTCATCAATTTCAGGTTTCAAAGATACATCCAAAATAATAGCTTGAAATGTTTGAAGTTGCAGCTCAGATGAGATTATTGAAGAATATTATGTTAAAATGTATCAATTCAGGGCTAAGCTACTTTCTTTTATTTATTAAATAGAATTATAGTTACCTTTGAAATTAATAAAATAATAGATCAAGGGTACAAATTATAACAACACTAGTTTCAGTGTTCACACCATCGTCAGGTTATAAAAATAAATTTCAAATATAAACGTTTACTATCAAGTTTTTTTTAATAACAAAACTATTAGTGAACGATTATTTGAAATTGAACAAAGTTATAAACTGAACTATGATAATATTATAGTTGTTATAATTTGTATTCGTAATCTATTATTTTATTAATTTCTAAGGGTACTATACCCTGCTTCTCTTTCATAAATGAAGAATATTAATAATTATTTATCATTTTCATTTATTTCAATAATGATAAAAATTATGATTAGATTCCTAAAATCCTTGGTTCCTGGACATTATGTTTCAAATCATTGCCAGCATTTATTTATCAGCCATAGAACCAGTGGATGTGAAAAATAAATAGCATATCCTATACTATTAAACGAGCAATTTCTGTTCATATATGTTCAGATGTTTGTATTTTACCGGATCTCGAAAACGGCTCTAACGATTCTCACGAAATTCAGAACATAGTAGGTTTATAATATAAAGATTCGATTGCACTAGGTCTCAGCATCCCTGGGAAAACTCTCTGAAGGACATTAAAAGGAAAAATATTATTCATCCTTGGAAAAACAGCTGATAATTATTATTTCGTCGTCTGTTGATGATGGAAGTGAGTGAGCGAGTTCATGTGTGTG
>NW_024092678.1:0-15286 GCF_014356525.2 Nilaparvata lugens | reverse complement strand
GTCTATTACGCTTATAGTTAACCCAATAAGAGACAACGAAACAGGCTAACGAGCAAAAATTCATCGCTTCTTAGACGCTGGTCTAGTTGAGACCTTAATTTAGTTTTTGAAATCAAAATTATAGTAAAGGTACTTTTCTATCTCAAGCTACGTTTACACTATGTAGCTGGAGAGCTATATAGCAGAGCTATATAAAACTTGAGCTACATATAGCTCTGTCAGATACATATAGCTCTGCTAGATGTAGCTCTGCTATAAGTAGATTTCTAATTTCATGTAGCAGAGCTACATACAGTTTGGAATAAACCAGTATTCACTGCTCAGTTATCCCAACCATATGCCGAAGAAGAAGGCAGTTCTTGCAGCAGCCACTGTGATATTTTCAGCACAGAGAAGAGAAAGAAGATATTGGATAATTTTGTATCTATTTCCAGTCAAATTCACTCTTCATCATTGCACAATAATTGATAAATCAAAAAGAAATGCTCGCAATGCTCAGTAGCCTACTAGCACTCTGACAACAAATGAGTATAGTAGATCTGGTGTAAACCGAACAGACACTAAATAGCTGCAAACAGCTGCGGTAGCCTTCCTTCAAGGACAGAGCAGCTACATCTAGTTCTGTTATAAACAAAAATTGACACGTAGCAGAGCTACATATAGCTCAGATTCTCTTTGATGTTTAACGAAAATTTGGATAGCTCATTTTCTGCTATATAGCTGAGAAAATAGGCTTAAAACTGCTATATAGCAGCTCTCAGTGTCACTTTTTGAAACTTGTAGCAGAGCTAATAGCTGTGCTGCATGTAGCTCTGCTATATAGCTCTGCTACATAGTGTAAACCTAGCTTAATATGAATGAAAATACGTCATGCCGATGTAACTCCATCATATTGATGATACGTACATTTTTGGAAGCAGAAACAATTACCTGTATTGCAATACTCAATACTATTATACTCAACAAAGCAAATTTACCTCCGGTTTAAAGAAAAAATTTCAAGAATAATTACGTAAAAGACAGTTTTGTTCTCAGTGCTATCTTACTTTTCGATTATTCTTAGTTTTGTATCATGCTATTTTCCCCTGCAGGTTACTTCAACAAGAAAACTCTTGTCTAGATTTTCTGAATCGGTAAGGGTAATAACATTGTCAACTATGAGAACATGTTCTGGCTCCAAAGATAATAATGCTTAGCAAGCTTGATTATGTTGCGAAATTTATAATGTACATTTCAAGCTATGCACACTTATTCATGCTTAGAATATTACAAACTGGAGTAAGGATCACCCAAATGGTTCTTCAATCAAAACGTAAAATTTGCAAGTCAGCCATTCTTTTTTCAAGAAAGGTTGCAAATCATGAATTCATGTCATCATATATGTAAATGTATAATATTCTGGTATGCTTTATAGATGAATCAATAAATAATTTAGAACATCACAGTCAGACAAAAGTTTGAGGCTTGGGTCAAACGGGCTCCCCCTATTCAAGGTCGATTGAGAAGTATACAATATATTATATCATTCAAGTTCCACTGTGAGGTTCGATATTTTTAAACCAAGATCTTTATCCAAGGACTTTCTGGGCGATATTGAGAAAGAAAATTGCATGCAATCTAATCTAACTTGCTTAAAATGTCAAATTGTGTGCTTTCAAACTCTATGCATCAATGTGATCTGAATAGTGTTCGCGTACCCTTATCATCAGTTCCAAATCATATTCACTGAAAAATGTGTGATATACTTGATCATTATTTTTAACAGTACTGCATTCGGCCTATTCTATGCTTTTCAAGCATTAATATTGGAAGAGATCTTTCGCCTTTTAAAATTATGACTGATAATATACATTAAGATCATCTGCATGCTTCATAGAGAGATAGCGTTTTTGAGTGGCAAGTGACAAGCACTCAAAACCTAGCTTGAACAATTGGCAACAACTTCCTGTTTACCTACTCTATTTTCACTTATTTTGTGGTTCGGAATCAACCTAAAGTTTCAGAATTGTTTTCCTGTTCCCATAAATTGGCTTGAACGGCGAAACTAGGAACTTATCGGTTATTAGGTCCATGAAATCAGTTTTAAAGCAGTATAGAATTTTGATTCTGCCAAATTACAAACCATTATCAAAATAATTGAAAATAATTTGTCGAAGGATTAGTAATATCGGTATTTTCCTGAAGTCTCTTACAGAACGATTCGTTTCCTTTTCAGATACGATTCAACCAACCCTCTCATTCTATTGTTATTAAATAATATTGAACACTGCTTATCTTATCTTTTGGCTTTTCCATAATATTTATGTTCTTATTAGTCATGTTTACTGTTGCCTCCAATTGAATCGTAGGTCATTAACGTTTCTGTTTGTGATGACTCATTCAGATTGATTCCGCTGATAAGCAACTCAGAAATACGAGAAAGTTCCTCGATGATCAAGCCAACGAACGTGAGCTGGAAAGGGACGAATTTACACGTGCTATTACTAAGCTCAAACAACAGCTGCAAGACAAGGAACGCGACTGGATGTCAAAAGAGCGGTTCGCTTCTGAAGTAAGCTGTCATTTTAACATTTTTGAATATAGATATTTGTTTAGTATTATGAAAAAAATATTTGACTTGTTTGAATCCTCAATCTCAAGAGAATTGTAATATTCTTTTCTATATTTCTATTTTGTGATCTATTGAAAATAATCCACAAAATTCAATTTCTCAATAATTCTATAAATACATTTTAAAACTATCAAGACATTTTGAAGAGTCATGTATTTGATATCGCATTTTTCATAGTAGGTTTTCTAAGGTAGTTGAGTTGTAGTATGAAGGTGAAACTATCTTCTTATTTTCATTATAAATTAGGTTGTAATAGCTTCAAGTATTTTTCTTGAAGAGCCTTCACATTATTGTAGTTTGTCAAAAAGTCAGTGTATTTTATGTACCTATTTCAGAGTTTAGATATACGTTAGTCACATTATTTCGTTATTTCGCATGCGTAATCTTGGTATTTGTTTCATCAGGTTGCTTTGAATAAGTACAGTATTGACAAGGTTAATATCTCTTCTCTCAGTTATGTACAAGTCTACCATTAATCCAAGGTCTTGAGGTGTAGGATTTCAATCAACTTCATTTCCAAAGTACAAATCTCATTTAAAATAACACTATTGATGGCTTTTTCTTCTTTTCGTCTTGAGACATTTGTTGCCTAAATCAATAGCCAAATTTCAATCAAGACTGAAGGACTCCTTCTATACAATCCATCAATACTATTAATGTTGTTTTATTAGTTTATACCGACAATTGCTCGACGTATTACAAGAGAATAGTATCTAGTTGTTAAAGGATTCGAAGTTTGATAATTCAGTCTATGTAAATACTGATGAGTAAAAATGTAGTGCATATTGTTTAGTTAACAAGCATGATTAAATTAGTCTATCTTTTGATAAAATGGTGATGGATAGTGCCCTTTGGTTTTAACCTTTTAAATACAGCGTTATGCTGAATTTAATCATTGGTGTGTGTATACTATAGTGTAGTGTAATCTTTTATTTAAAATACTTGCGCTAGATGTATGAAACAATAACTCTCTAATGCTGATGAATCAAATGTAATTGATAATAAGATAGTTATAAACTTCATTGAATTCCATTTGACTGAAATCTCATAGTCAAATATTGATTTCTCCAGACTTATGGTGTATGCATTTATTTAATATATCAGATTATGTATATCATAGATAATCATTATAGATATCATATTTTGTATATTAGATTACATTTTAAATGAGGAATTTATATTATCAGGCTCAGAGAGATATTATGCATGCTCTATTGGCAATAGTAAGTAGGCATGCCTATAACCGGCTTGATGTATGTCTAGCTCAGCATCTAGATACTAGAACACAATTTCTTATGAATGAACATGTGGATGTTGTATGCTCCTAATCAAATATCTTCAGATATCTAATTCAAGATAGAGTTTTTAATATTTTCAAACTTCATTATTAATCAATCCATTTTTTTTGTTTAATTATCAATACCATAATCAAAAATCTATATTCATTTTTTGAATTCAGATTATTAAGGAGGCTTATCTTATCGGTTTTTGGTTTTAGAAAAACGTAATATTTAAGATCAAATAATTGTCCAATGATTGTAGAAATCAATATTTTCATGTACTGTTAGTATTTTGTCTAATTCCATACCAATCATGATAAAATAATAGCACTGCTGAGTATATTTTTGAACACACGATTATACATACTTCTACATTTTTATTAGCTTCTTCTATTTGTTTTGTATCGTAATATTCTCATTAAAATTTTATTTTTATTTAGCATATGCACTCAATTCACTGCTTTTAATTGAACTATTATCACTATTATTGACTAACTCTGCACTTTGTTTTGCACTTGATTTAGAGATCAGCATTTCAAAATGGGTCTCTGTTATCAGAAAAGGTAAGATTAAATTATTTTCAACTTTTTAAAAAAGTTATAGAGCAAATCCAATTCTTGTTTGAGAAAGCTCAATGTATCTCATGAATTAGATAATTCGTTGTTATAGTACCTAGTCGTTCTTGAACTGTTATTTTTTTACTAGAAATAAATTTGAGTACTGTAACTGGAATTGTAATATTGTAATCGTCTCTGTTTTTACTGCCAGTTGATTTATCCATATCTCCATAGAACTAAATTGAAAACTAGAGCTCATTCATATTCCCAATTTTCTTTCTTTCAAAGACTTTAGGTTCTAGAAGAAAGAACAACTTCTATTCGAATACTTTATGTATTGTAGCTATTGGATTGAAAATATATTTCCTATATATATTATTTTGTTAATAATGAAGAATCAATTAAATCATAAATTTTGATATAATTATTATTGAACGAATTCATCAGCATTCATTTGAAGAAAGACATTTTCTCATTCATTTCCAGTTGCAATTTTTTGTATTTCATTGAAGTTCACATCACGGTGGAGGATAGGCCTAATAATAAATTTAATTGGTTGAAGTATTTCTAGAATCATTCTGTGCACATTTTGAAAACTGGTGTGGTGTACTGCTCTTTTTTTGGTAAATAAGAACTTATTAGTGATAGTATATTAGTAATAATCAATTAATTCCATTTTCAATGTTACTAATTTATGTGTCCCATTAATATTCTACGATGTTAATACATCTTCTTCACGGAAATTTTCTTACTTGAAAATCATAAAAAGCTTGAAATAGTCGAGAATCCGATAAACTATCAAACTTTTTTCTGTGATAAGCAGAACTTTAGAATTCATAACCATGGTGATCAGTTTTATAGGTTGAAGCATTGGAGCAGAAAGTTCAGGAAACTACAAATTTACTGAAAGAGACTGAGGAAAAGAAAGATGCCATTGACCGAGAGTTGAAGGAAGCTGATCAGAAGGTATTTTGTTTTTCCGTACTTATTTTTTATTATTCAAATTGCATCACAGTGTAATTAATTAACATGCTTCCACCCAAAAATTTCAAGGCCCGGTGCCCTTACTCCCGAATAAATTAACCGTGGTCAAATTAGGTCATCGCCAATTCGTGCATTGGGTTCCGTTAGATGAAGTCATTTAACTTGAGTTGACTGAATTCAAATCCGGGAATATGGCTATAAAAATGAGAATTACAGAGTGCTTCTCGCATTATTGTTGTAATATAAAATGTTTTTTTTCTAATTTAAAAAATATCAATGAAGTATTCCTCTCGAAAACACATTCTTTTTCTGCTGAGGGTGATGCCCACATAAGCTCTGGGCTTGCGCGTGGGTAATAAGGCGGATGATAATGCGAGATGAATGGACCTTCAGTTTTAGGTGGATTCCGATAATAAAGTGGGTTCCTATAAATAACATTTATAGATAATAAAGCAACTTAGAACTGATTCGCCCATTTAATTTTTTCTGTATTCAACATTGTTTAATTTACCCTATATGTTTTCAAACTATATTTTTAAATAACTGATACAAATTTCTCATGGCAAATTGTCCTTTTATCTTAATATTACGAATCTATTTTAATATCAACCCGTTTTTTAATACAGGTACTTGTCCTGAAAGAAGTAATTAGAGATTTGGAATGCCAAGATCGTACGAAAACTCAAAGGCAAATGACTCTTGAACAAAGATTGGATGAGTTGGAAAGGGAACTCGAGTCTCAGAAAATTGATCAGAATGCCATGGTTCTTGAAGTAAGTAATGCATTATTATAACTAACATTTTCAGCATTCCTTGTTCAGTAATAGAATCTGCTTACAATTTATTCTCATTGATTAATCAATTTGACATTACAGTAATTAAATATGATTTCTATCAAATTAATTCAAATTTTTATTTGAATATTTTTAATACTTTCAAAAATCTCTAGTTTCAGTATGAAAAATACATGATACACTCTTGATTACAGTCGTGTTGCTATTGATCACATTTGAAACTGTTAGCCTAGTTTTGAAAATTAATGGAAAGTTTCTCGATTACTGTAAATTCACTTTGATAATAAATAATAGACTTGCGTGTAATATAAACTAAAAATGCTGTCTAGCGGACTGACAGAGCAATCAATTATGAAAATCATCTGAAATCAATCAATCAATCCTGTTTCTTTTATTCAATTTTGTTATTTGCTATTCATGAACCGCTAGAACTCACATGATATTGAAACAGACACAGACTTGATTGAGCAGTACATTAAAACAATATTAAGATAATTATTTCTCAAGTCATGTCCTCAATTACTATGAATAATTATTTTTATTATATTTCATTCATTATGAATTTCCAGCTGGAAGCTATGCAGAATGGGTCACCACGTGATATCAATTTGAAACAACTGGAAGAACACTTCAAGAAGCAGTTCAATCCCAACGTTGTTGAGCAAATGAAATCCCAGGTGAGTAATCCCTGTTCTTTTGTAAAATATTCATAATATGATAAACATGGACTTTTGGATGACCGTGAGTATGAGCGGCATAGCATGAGTGGTAAATACAAGAAAATCTACTACTACTTACCGGAGTGAGAGGATCAATAATTAAAATTACTTATCATTATTTTAATGAAGATGACTTCCTTCAAAAAGAAACAAACATGTTTCAAAACCGAGATGTAGCTGTAGCTGTTTATCAATTTATTGAATTCGTATAAACTCAAAAATAAATTGAATTTTGGTATAATATTCATAACATGTTATCCACTTTGATGCCAAAGTTTGAATACTACAAAATGACATTATTATTCCCTTAGTATCTGATTACATTGCTGTGAAATTCTTTATTCTATATTTTCACAAAAAGCCCATCATGAAAATAATTCCTGATCCAAACTCATCGTTGTAACCTAGGTTAGAAGCTCATCCATCCATGAGGCTACCAACACATCCTTGTGACCTGAGGTTACAAGCTCATTAACATTTGCATTGTTCAACTGATGTAATATAGCTTAGTTGTTTTTAAAAATGTTCGATAATGAAACAAATATTCTATTCCAGCTTCGAGAGATGGCTAGATCCATTCAGCGGCAAACCAATATATGGAAGGTCTTAACGGGCATGTATCCAGCGCAAGTTGAGTTCACCATGAGGATATATCAATACGGTAAGGCCTTGAGATCTTCTTTGAATTTACTAAGCTTTTTTGTAATTTGTTTGAAATAATTTCAGACTTGTAAACACTTATTGCAACGTTTTACAGTTCAAACTTGGAATAATAATAAGAAACTATTCTATATCCGTAATGAAGAGTATTTTTTTAGAACAAGAATGATTATGTTGTATCATTCATATTTATTTATTTCAAATCAAAACAAGCTTTATTATTAATGACAAAATCAATATTTACAATCAACACAAGACAATATTGAATACAATACTCTTTGTTGAAGAAAATCTTGTTTGCCTGTCCCTTTATTTCCATAAAAAAAACATTTGTAGTTGCTGTGCTGCTGTACTTTTTTCTTTTATAATCTGGCTGTGTGGCAGAGAGGACCAGGGTCCTAACTCCGCCCTTAATAAAGGCAATAAATAACTCGATCAATTAATTCATATTTAATAATTTTGAACAGTGGTAAAATTTTTACAGAATGAGAGGCATCACAGTATGTTTTGGCCAAAAGTTGCTACATTTATTTATAATGCAGTACATTAAATTTCAAATGATACAGAACTGAAGATTATTCATTGAAAATATGACCACATCATTACTGCGTTGAGTTGGAATTCGGTCTATACTATTACAAAGTTTTACAGCTCTCCACTATTCATATACAATGTAGCCCCTTCATAAAATGTTCATTCAAGCAGCTGTTGTTATTATGCCTATTTTATCTGCAGGGAGCAATTGATCTATTTAAATGTCAAACTCCTGAGGGATGTCGTTCCCCTCTTCTCTCCCTTCCAACGGACGAAATCTCCCTCCTTCAAGACCAGCTTACAAGACACCCAAAATTGAAGAAATCGCAATGAAGCGAATAAGGGATCAAGAGATGCACTCAATAGCCTGCAATCAAGATATGAGGTAATAGACTGTGTAATATTTCAGTTTCACTAGAATTTTAACGTTATATGAAATGCAATCGTACATATCTTTGCACGTGCCATCCTATACTTTCTTACCCATGTAAAAAGTGTGTTATCCCAGGAATGTTATAGCATGTGGCCTGCCTATGAGGGGCGATAGGTCTTATAGTTATTAGGAGCGATTTATGTCTTAGATCGCTCTTTAAGATAAGGGCCGGGACCTTACAGTAAGATGCGTTAGGAAAAGACTATCCACTTTAAGACACCACTTTGACGACCTTCTGCATAAATTCACCTAGCATAACACACTTTTACACGAGGTTAATCACATCCACTCACAATTAAACCACTGCATAATCATCTGATCAGCAATAGGCCTATCCTAACCAATTTTTTTTTATTTATTTTCAATTAATAATGATGAATTCTCCTTTAAAAACTTTAATCTTCATTCCAATTAATAATGATTAATCCCCTTTTAAACTTCAATCTTTCTAATCAAAAAAATATAATCATGTCTCACCAGGTTCTCTAAAAAACTGGGAACCGTTGGTTCTCCGCACTGGTATCGGGTGCGGCAGCAAAACTTCCTTTTTTAAAGTGTCGCCATTCAGTCAGCTGATCTCTTAGTAGAGCGAATTTGGTCTCGTTAGAGAAGTCAGATCATAAAGTTTTCTTCCGACATGTTCATTTGAATTTTTTCATGCATTGAACAATGAGAAGTGTGCATTTGCCGTTCAGACATATTTTTCGAGCGGATGTTCTGTGATCACAACCCAGCGCGCATTTCGAAATCGCTTTAATTTAGCCCCTTTGGCTACTGTCCCGGACCGGAATACAATATTGTTACATAGTTCACTACGTTCAGGCAAACCGCAAGTGCGACAAGACGAAGAACTAAGTCCCTCGGCTTCGGCCCTTAGATCACTGAGAATATTGAGGCAGCGAGAATGTTTCAATGTTGTGATCACTAAAGCGTTCTGCGCGCAAACATGCGTCTGCTCTTGAACTTTCCGATCGTTCTGTGAGACGAATTCTTCATTTCTATCCGTACAAGATGGCAATTGTGCAGAAACATTCTGAACGTGACTTCAATTGAGGGAGCACTTCCAGGACGCCTCATATCAGTTAAGAGCGATTTGGAATGGCCAGCCCGATCTCCCAATTTGAACCCTTGTGACTTTTTTCTATGGGGTTTTTTGAAATTCCTTGTTTATTTGAACCTTCAAGGACCCTTCAAGATTAAAGACCAATACAGGGAAGAAATTACTAACATAACGCCTGCTGGCAAGAGTCATGACAAACGCCAAAAATCGGTTTACTCAGTGAATGGGGAACATCATCTACCTGATTTGATATTCAAAACTAATTGAAAATAACTTTATATGTGTGTCTACATTACAAAAAAATACATACTTCTGATCCATACAAAGAGTTTTTGTACTTAAGAAAGAAAGTTTCGCTGCCGCACCCTGTATAAGCCAAAAAATGTATCTTTTGAATAAATACTGAAAGTATAATTGATTAACTTAATGATGAGCATTGGTGACTCAAGTTTTACTCTGTCACATAAACTCTCATTCTATTTGTTTGTTCTTTTTGAAATTGTAGAAGTATTGAAATTCAATAGAACCTAAACTAGTGACTTATGTTGTGTTACAGCATTCATTTAAAATTGATAATTATTATCCCTGTAAAATGTTGTGTATGGGAAAAATTGACATTCTTTTTCTCAAATATTGTTTAGCTTATTTGTTGCTGATCTGTCCTACTGTCATCACACCACTTTTCAGTTACTATAGCACTCATAGTAATTATACTTTCTTGCCCTATTACCCTAGGTAAGGAAAGTATTGCTTTCCGAAAAATTAAGCTACCTCAATTTCTAAATTCTATACGTTTTAAGGTCCCCTGAGTCCAAAAAAGTGGTTTTTGGGTATTGGTGTGTGTGTGTGTTGTGTGTGTGTTGTGTGTGAGTGTATGTGCGTCTGTGTACACGATATCTCATCTCCCAATTAACGGAATGACTTGAAATTTGGAACTTAAGGTCCTTACAAAATAAGGATCCGACACGAACAATTTCGATCAAATGCAATTCAAGATGGCGGCTAAAATGGCGAAAATGTTGCCAAAAACAGGGTTTTTCGCGATTTTCCGAAAACGGCTCCAACGATTTTGATTAAATTTATACCTAGAATAGTCATTGATAAGCTCTATTAACCGCCACAAGTCCTATATCTGTAAAAATGTCAGGAGCTCCACCCCATCTATGCAAAGTTTGATTTTAGATTCTCAATTATCAGGCTTCAGATACAATTTAAACGAAAAATTCAAGTGGAAAAGATTGAGCATGAGAATCTCTACAATTAATGTTCAGTAACATTTTTTTTGTATACAATCAAGTAGGTTTTTCTCTGGAATATCTAAAATAATTCTCATTCTATGGTTTACTCCTCGTTCATCTTGTTTATATAGCAGTTCACAAGTCCTATCATCCTATTTCTCAATCATTTCATTTCCTCCCAGAATCAGATGTAGCCATCGAACTAATTTTTGTTTCTCGTTTGTAACTTGTAGGATGTGCTCGCTGAGAAAGAAGTGCTACAAGTGAAGTGTGATAAACAGCTGTCAACCATCGCCTCAACCAAAACCACGTTGGACGAGGTGCGAAGGCGGGCCGAGTGGCAGCAGAACAAGTGTGACGCCATCAACTTGGACAAGATTGCGTTCTCGAAAAGGAAGTGCACACTTGCAAAACTCCATCAGAAGCAAAGAAAGAGAGGTACAATGCTCTTGAGTTGGGTAGTGTTGTTAGATTTGCAAATATCCCATTCTAACTTCTTAAAATGTATGAATTCAGGGCTAATTTCTTTTATTTATAAAATAGAATTATAGTACCATTTGAAATTAATAAAATAATTAAGAATACAATTAATAACAACTAGTTTCAGTGTTCATACCGTCATAACCTGACGCTGGTGTGGATCACTGAAACTAGTTGTTATTAATTGTATTCTTAATCTATTAACTTATTAATTTCAAAGGGTACTATAATCCCATTCTAACTATTTCTATCAGAATATGAATTACTTACAATTTTTGTATGGTGCTACTCACATTTTTGATTGAATAAGCTAGTACATTATAAAAGTAAATAAACTAATAGTTTTAAAAACCAAAAAAGGTACTAGTTTATTTAATTAAAAGATTAATAATTATAAGTAGGCTACTAAACGAAAATCCAAATAAATGCTGTCAACCACCATGAAGAGTTGTGCTACTGCAAATATTGACAACGGGAGAACAGCTAGCGTTGACGACATTCGAATTTTATTTTCGTTTATTAATTAATTATTATTAATTCGTTAGCATATTTGAATAAATGCAATATCTTATTTATTTTATTTCTCTGTGAAGAATTTGAAGTAAATACATATAAACAAACTATACTATGAGGAGCGAATTAACTGATAATAGAATTAACTTGTATAAAACCTGAAAAAGCCTAAATATAATATTATTATTTATTATGATATTATCATGTTTAAATAATGGTCAAATAAATTGGTTCTTACCTGTGATCATTTTCTAAGAACATCCAAGATAATAATCCTATTTCATACACAGAATTACATACTAAAACAGTTCGTTCATATTTTGCAAGATTTTTGTCATAGTGCACTATATTCTCTATACAGAATACGGAACTGTTGAGTTTTTACTGTATTAATATGTTGATGAAGGGTTCATTGGAAATTATAAATAATACGGTCATTATTTTTATTCTAAGTCGACAATAGAAATAAATTATGAATTTTCTTTTTTGGTATTTCCGAGTTGAAAGAATGTTACAAATTAATCTAGAAAATATTCGTAACTGATATTTATTATGTTCATTTTTCTGTTGCCATACAGGTAGCTACTCATCAACAGCAAATAAGTAACTTACAGAGGATTGTCGCTGATAAAGAAGTAGAACTATGCAATTATGTTGACAGTCAAAACAATCAAGTCGAGTTTCTTCAGCAGAAACTGAAGGTCATGGAAATCGAGAAAGAAAAGATGATTGTAAGTTTGCAACTAATTCTCTATAAATGAATAGATAAAAAATTATAATGCATCAATGTTGAGGATGATTATTGTTTTATTCTATATGTTTTCAGTAGCAGGTCATATTATTAATTTTCCTTCAATGCATTTATCTGTTGTGTTATGTGTTAACTCATACGTACTGTAGGTATTAAATTGTGCTAAAAGATTTAATCTCATTTAATTATTCAACTTGAATAACCTGTTACTGTAATACTCTAGTTGAATAGAAACCACAATACTCAACAAGTCATTGAACTGACTTTTTACAATATTACTTTATTTGCCAAAATTTTCTACGACTGCAGACTAGAAATGTCTATAGCTAGAAATATTTTCGGTCATGAGCATTTATTCATTAATCCATTCATACAATACGTACATTATCAAAATGATAGGGAGAGAAAAAATAAGCTAACCTTGTGCTATTCCTCTCCCAAATTTAGATAGGGTTAAACATAGTCCGAAATAGGTTAAATTTAGATAGGGTTAAACATATTCCGAAATAGGTTAAGTCTTGTAGTTCTTTACTTAACAAAATTGGCAGTCCTTAAATATGTTTACAAAGTTTATTTTCAAATTTAGATGTTTCAAAACCAAAAATGGAACAATTTTTTCACTTTATTATTACTTAAATAGAAAAGATTCACAAAAAATATTCAAGAAAAGTTTGTTATCTTGTTTTTGTTCAGTTAGTGATGATTAAGTATTGAGTAAAAAACGTTAAATTTAAAGAGTTGGATTTTTATTTAATTTAGAGTTGTCAGTTCTTTAGCATAATTTGACATAGTCTATTCCAATAATTTGGAATAAGAAAATTCTCGGTCATGAGCATAATTTGACATAGTCTATTCCAAAAATTTTAAAATTTTCATTTGTTGCAGGTAATGCTGAATAAAATGAGGGAAGGCCATAATATCAGCTTACCAGCTTTGATGGAAGAACTTTTGGCAGAGAAGAATGCTGACATTGATTACCTTGAACAAATGGTGAAAGAATTACGTGATGGCCATGTGAATACCTCTTTTGTAAGTGAAGTTCCATGTGCATTCGTCCGTTAGGTTTTCCTTTATCTCTTGAAATATTACAATATAAAAGATCTCTACTTTCAAGAAATAAAAAACATCCAATTACCCTTTGTTATTTCTTGATAATTAAGAGTAGCCCTAACCATAAAGTTGAGCTCTCTACTGCTTGTCCAAGTGAAAACCATCCGATTTAAGGTTATTATTAATTTCTTGTTAGCTATTTTTGTTGCATACTTTTTAAATTGATAAATTCGAACAATTATGTTACATCAATTATTATTTATTGCTTCACAGGTGGAGAGTCAAAATAGCTCTAAAAAGTCGAGTAATTCCAATTCGAAAGGCTACAGAGTTAGCTTTGCAGATGATGTTGAAGTGTCTCACATGAACGACGGTGAACGTACCAGAGATGCCAATTTCTCCAACGTTATGCATGACTTTTCTCCCCACTTCAGTAGTACGGTAAGTTACATTTCTCTTATGAAACCAACATAATATAATGTTGAAAGCGGCCCCTAGAATATCAATATTACTGTACAAATTAGATTGTACAATATTTTGACGATTGTCCTTACACATTCAGTAATATTTTACAATAATAGTTTTTTTCAAATAAATCGAATTGTTTGATGGAAATATTGAAGGTAGTGCAATATTTTGCGAGCAAAGACGGCTAGTATATTTTGCAACCATTGTTATCATTTTCATTCTCATTGCCTGAAAAATAGCTATCAAAACTATAAGGTATGAACCTTTCTAACTAACTATTCACCTGAGCACTGCTTGAATCTGACTTTGTCATAGAATCTCAGTGAAGGATATTAAGACTGTGCAAAGGCTAAAAATAAACTTTCTAATCGAGATATTTTTCGATTTGTATATCATCAAGCTATCAAAATGAAAAAGTTTTCTCAGGAAAACATTTTTTTCCGATCATTACTTTTCGAGATATAAGCGACTGAAGTTTGAATTTTTGGGACAGAACATTTCAAATTCGGTATGATATAAATCCATGAGATTTAGAGGATGGATTGATTCTTCATGGTATTGTTGGTCTAGTAAAACAAAAATTTTCTGAAAATGTCATTTTTTGGAAAAGTTATTCAATTTACCAAAAATAACTCAACCAAAAGTTATTTTTACTAAATTGAATAACTTTTCCAAAAATTGATATTTTCAGAAAATTTTGGTAGAAAAATCAGAAGTATTGGTAGAGCATCCAAACCATTATATAAATTGATAAAAGAAAAGCAAATTTGGCAAAAGCCTTTTGGAAGCAATTAATACGATCAAATAAGTTAAATATTATATGGAAGATGACATATTAGTGTATTGTGAAAATATTGTTTATTATAAGTAGGTTATTAGATTTAAGTTCGTCACTGATAATAAAGTGATACCGGTACTCTAAAGTCAGTATATCAAGAGTTATGGTTTCATAGAATCAGAAAGTATCACTTTTCTTTTTGGGGCTATTGAAATTATTAAAACACAATAAAATGTATCATGTACCCTTGATGTTTTTGATAAAATCAAAAGTTACTTGATTAACTTAATTGCTGTTTCAATCAGGAAGTACAACGTTTCCATTAAGCTGTGCAAAGGCTAAAAATAACTTTCTACTCATGATATTTTTCTAAGTT
>NW_024092677.1:0-15271 GCF_014356525.2 Nilaparvata lugens | reverse complement strand
GGATGCAGAATTGAATTTCAAACACTTTTTGTCTCTTGCTAAAATTGTCTACAATGCACTGTTGATGATATAATAGACCTTTTGCGCTAATTTTAATCCAGATAGGGACTTGGAAATAAATTTGACCAATTTTCAAGTTTCCCAAAATGTTCAAAAAAGAAGTATTCTATGACTAATCGGCTGTAGAAGTGAATTTCCAGCACTTTTCTCCATGCAAAAATCCCATCGTTGACGGGCTACTGACGTTTAAAATTTTAGAAAATGGTTAATTGATGTCGAAAAATTTGAAAAAAAATCATGTACGTTACTGTTTATATTATCAACATTGTCCTAGAATTTCAAATGATTCCATCCAACATTGAAAAAGTTATATCATTTTTCCAAATTAGATTCTAGTTTGTGCTGAAAATCATGTTGCACAATACGAACACACCAAGCCTATGAAATAATTCTCAAGTTTTCAATTCAAATAATAATAAACTACTATTTTATTGATTTCAACATTATTTCAGTGGAAGCACAAATGTCCCACATAAAGAAATCATTGATCCGCCTGTTAGATTTTGTCTCATATTTTAGCCAGTTTTATGGTCGTCCATCTTGTTTTTGTAATATTTGAATCTAGAGAGGTTCAAGAGAGCCATCTCTAGTCTCGCTCTGCTTCCAGCATTTGAAGATGATTAATTTTTTGGTAGTCATTCACTACTTGTCCTTTTGTATTAACATTTATTCATCATGTTATCCACCTATTATTTGTATTGCTATTGTATTTCTATTCCACTCATCTAACATATATGTATTTTTTCGTACTCATCATTTGCACTCGCTACGTCTTGGTTGACAAGACTCGTTCCTGCATCGAGGGGGGAGCTTTATGTTAGATTTCGTCTCATATTTTAGCCAGTTTTATGGTCGTCCATCTTGTTTTTGTAATATTTGAATCTACCGCTGCTACAGTCCACGGACAACATTTCACTTGTCATGCAATCTCTGACGTCACAGTTTCATTGATCGCTTGATCGATAGTAGTGCTAGTTGTCGTCTGCTTCTTTCAGTGTTTTCTAGTTTAATATTCGTCTATAAGTATTTTGAATTGTATTTTCATTGTTTTTGAACCCCCATTGGTATACTTCAACAGTCACATCAACCTCAACACCTTCAGTTCGCTTAATATCGATTTTATATTTTCACTTCATTCGTTGAGTCTGTGCACATCACTGTCGATCACGTCATGTTTCCGCTACGGGCAGTTCCTGTTTCGTCAACCAGCAAGCAAGTAGCGTCACTCTCTTTGTACAGCCATACGATGTAAAATCTTAGTTTAATGCGTCCATCTTTGGAAAACTTTATCCATTTTCATCATTCATTATGTCCTAGTTCGTGTGCTTATTCGATAACCAGTCAACGCATTTATCATCAGTGAACGTTTTTCAACCATAATCTCCATGAATTTAACATACCTTCCGGGACTTTTCTACTAAGCGTCCCTTTTGCAAATCACGCCATGCTTTCTGCATACCACGTTTTCAATTATTCATCATATTAGTGTTATGAACTGTAAGTAATTTCAACATTCTATTCCACCATGAATCCTACATGAACTTTCAACAATCCTCAATATGAACTTTTGATTCATTATTTATCACTTCAATTTTACTGAGCATCAGTACACATTATTAGCGGTTACATTCATTCATCTTGTATGCTCATAGGAGATACATTTTCAACTTGGGAAGTCTTGTGCAAGTGCAGCTTACCTTATTCAACATTTCAACTGAGGAAATTTGCGCAAGTGCAGTTTGCCTTTCATCGTCAACCGCTACTCATTTTTAGCTACTCAGTCTTAGCTACTCATCATTTATTTAGTCGAACTTTGTCAATCTCAATTCTTACTGATGCCAGTGATTTCATTCGTCAAGAACATTTTATCTTGTTTTTCAAATATTTATTCACTGCAATTACATCAACTTTAGGACATAACTTCAAACATTAATTTATTCTACTTAACTCATGGTGGAACTTTTTTCCAATTAACATTCAACCAGTGAAACTCATTCAATTTGTGAAGTGTCCATTCGTCGTTATATTCATTATCAACTTTAATATTGGAACAGTATCAATTTTCAATATCTCAACGTATTCAAGTCAAGTTCTCTTCCATATCGGTCACCCACCGTTTATCAGGATATAGTCAAGATATCTTCATCATTCAACTTCTATTAGCCCAGCAGCTGTCTGCAACTACAGTGTACTTGACAGGAGTCAAGTTTCATCCACGGATTTTGATTCACCATAGGCCTATCACCTCGGCAACACATCATTAATTATTCAGGGAAGTCTTATTCTAATATTCACATTTTTGTACTTACCCTTTCAGAGGCACTGTGTTTACTGGTAGTCTTCATCCCATCAATTTGCTCCTGATTAACTTTTTATTCCTAAATAATAACTATTTAAATACTATCAATCATTCGATTTTTTATCTTATATTATTATTACTCATGTGTTCTACATATAGTAATATTCCCCATGTAACTTGACATGCTTCAAGCTGTCATTTCCCAGCCCGCTTATGTAATACAATATGCTAAGCTTCGTCTCCTTTCAATATTGTATTTGGTATTTTACAACCTTTTCTATTTTTAATTAATAATCGAACCTTCAGTTCTGGACAGACTTTCTGCTCCTTCTGCATACATTATAGCCAAGTTGCTATATTTGTCCTCTTTCAGTGTTACATAGTCAACAGCTTGAAAGCTTCAGGTACGATTGGATTCTACCTAAACTGAATTCCTAGTTCTCATTTTTTTTGAAATTAGGTAATTGTTCATATTCATATAATTTTTGTACTTTCATACCTTTAAGATTGCTAAGAATTTGCAGGACTATTATCTGGGATTTTTTGTCTCTCGACTGATTTTATTAGTCAGGTTAGGATTCTCATCTTTACTATCATTTTTCAAGTATTTTAAATTTTATTCATTTAAACATTGCTAAATTGTACATTCAATTCAATCATTACTCAATGTCATTATTGTTCTATCATTAGTTTCAGCATCAATATACTCTATTGTGTATTTCAACATTAACATTGAAATCCCAACTTTATCTTTGTATTACTCAATCTTTGCGCTCACAGAGGTAACATCATTTTGAAACATTGTATCATTATTCTTAAACGTACTAGCAAAAAGTCTAGGTGCAATAAACAACTTGAGTGCATTCCTAATTCTTTTTATTTTAATTACAACTACATTAATTTTAAGCATTCCAATAGTTACATTCAAATATCAGCATTACATACGGATAATAAGAAACTTATTATCTATCACTCTTCAATTATTAGTCATCATTATTGCACTACTTTTGTGCATTCTACTTGTGCTCAGACGCACATTAAACCAGAGGTATTTTTTTGGATTTACACATTCAAGGTATGTAAATCCGCTCATAGCAAATAATGAAGAGCTGTCAGTGCCTAGATCAGATATAAATCTCATCTATACACTTCCACACAGTCCACTACTTTGCAGATCGGCTTACAACCCGATCTACTTACAGTCAACATTATTTCTTGGTCCTCGTCCGGGCACGGATCGTCTGGCATCCTGTGGTGATTCGTAACTATTTTATTGGATTGCTAATTTTCAATTTTCTCTTTGGGTACCTTAATTTTTTCAAGTCCTCTGTAGTTAGTTGAATATACCCAATACAGGTAGAGCAGTCAGCGTCCATGTTTATCAACTGCATTCCAGCATACATTAGTCTCTCATCATTCTAATAATACTCGTATATATTTCAGTATCGAAGGGTGAACCAGCACTGCGGCCAGAAAGGTACCTTACGTTGTATCGGCGCAGTGAACGAGCCAACCTGTAAACTGTTCGTGGACCCAGACCTGAGCGAGAGCCGATTCCAAGCACAGAAGCATTCAGAACACTGCTGCACCTCGCATCTTGCCAAGTCTAAAGGCAATTCATCTGGGGACCGAATCAGTCGCTGGCTATTCAATTTGTAAGACCGAACCATTTATCAATTCTGTAAATTCATTTTACCGACATACCTTTTGTAATATCTTTTCTCTGTGAGCGTCATAAATTTTTTAGGATTACTATTCAATTTTGTTCTGTCAAGAGACTTATCTATTCATCAATTTACTTAATATTTTTAAATGCATTGAATTCATGCAAATATAATACTTACCACGCATTTGGTGCTATCTTGACAAGCAATTTTCATTGTGCAATTATCACTAATTTTTTACGCAACTAGTCAACAAACCATTGACGACATTCATTTATTTCAAACAATCAACCGATTAGTTTTCATTGACAATTTCTATAATCAACCATTGTGTACTTATTGCGCTAGTTATTGTGTTACATCGTTTTTTTACGTCCATTCAACATTATATTCATATATATCTATTCTTATATTACTCAAATATTTATTAATTTTTTCAAGTCTATATATATTTTGTACAATTCAGTATGGAGAATCCAAACGACTCACTTGTCACCCTTGGAGGTGAAGTTTCTCAAGGTGAGGTCAGACAATGTCCGTCTCCCACCATTCCTAACAATCTTGACACTATCAATTGGCAATTGATTCGATTAATTCAAGATGGTGTTATCAAAGAAATTCAAAATCGTAATGACTATTTTTTAGCTGAAGATCTCAAACAAGAGATGTTAATGCTTAAGAAAAATTTTCATAGTACTACTGAAAATCTTTCCAACAAAGGTTTGCCTGTTGACATTGAATTGTTCCACCAAATTCGCCAGAATTTTGGTACTGTTAATTCTGTACTCTCCAATGCCATATATGAATATGAATTGAAAACTAAAAGAGTAAGTGAAGTCAGCTCCCCATCTCACTCAAATGACGTTGATTCTCCTCACATGGTGAGCGCTCATCTACCGGACATTCCATTGCCAAAATTTGACGGCAGTCTCAGCACTTGGCTCAATTTCAAATCGACCTTTACAAGTCTTATTATCAATAACCGTAACCTTCATAATACATTGAAATTTCATTACCTGCGTCAAGTCCTTTCTGGAGAAGCACTTAACAGAATCTCTAATTCTCCTTCTGGAGATTTTGAGTTAGCATGGGAACTCTTGACTCAACGTTACGATAATTCATTATTAATTGCCGGAACTCATATTTCAGCCATACTCAACCCTCCTATACTTGACTGTAGATCATCCCAATCGTGGAGATTATTTATTGACAATCAAAAGACAAATATCTCGGCTCTTGAAGCCCTTGCGCTCAATATTAGTGTGAAAGATCTCATTTTTATTTTTCTCACTGTGTCACGATTTGACAATGATACTATTAGAGATTGGGAGAGATTTTGTTCTACCAAATCTCAACTTACCATTGATTGCCTTTGGGACTTTTTAGAGTCGCAACATAAAATCGCACAAGCACTGTCGAGCTCATTCAACAACACATCAGTGCAACGCAATACGCCAGCTGATAACCAGCCTAGCACCAGTCGACAACCATTACAGCCCAAAGCCAATATTATGAATTTCAACACTTCAAATTCACCAAATGTTTTCAACAGAGCATCAACTTCTGAGTGTTATTTTTGTCGCAATGGCTCTTACAACATTTTCAATTGTAATCAACTTCTCAAAATTTCAACTTCAGAGCAAACCTCTGCTGTATTGAAAAAATCTTTGTGTGTCAACTGTATTCGGCCATGGGATCGAGCTCACCAATGTCAAGGTTCCTGCAAGACGTGCAATTTACGACATCACACGCTACTTCATGGGTCAAGTCCTGTCCCTAAGAGGTCCAACTATGTCACAACATCAAACCATGTGCGCAATCCAGTGAAAAATCTGTCGCAGAGCATGCAGTACTGTGAGTATAACATACCTCATCAGTCACAACAACAATTAAAGTATGATAATCAATACAACCAGCCATCGCAAATGTCATCAGTGCATCCAGCATCAATGAACTCCAATTCAGCAGTGCCGATGACACACATGGTTTCACCTGCGCCGCAAATGTCAATTAGCCTTGTCCAGCAGTTGCCGACTTCTAGTAATGTTGTCAATTCAATTCCCTCTAGACCTCAGTCATCAAATTCTGAGGGAAGTCGTCAATTTGATTCATTTCAATCCAGTTTGCAGCCTGCCACAAATGTTGTTGAATCTCACAATCAGACAGTCAGCTATGCCCACAGCGCACCACAAATCAAATCCATTGATAGCAGACGCACTTGCATCATGCCTACAGCCCAGCTGATCGTCTTTGACAAGAGTGGTCAAGCTGTAATTTGCCGCGCACTCCTCAACAGTGGCTCTGACAGCTGTTTTATTTCACGTCAATTAGCTACTCAACTTCAATTACCCACTATTTGTACTGGCAGCACAGTTCACACTGTATCTGGCAGTAATGCTACCTTATTGAATTTGTCATCTTTAAGTATTCACTCACCTGACCGAACTTGATCAACTCACATTGATTGCATTGTCACAGAGAAAATTGTTCCTAGTGTTCCACCATCTAGACTCAATTTTTCAGATTTCAATATCCCCCCCAATGTTGTTTTAGCCAATCCTACCTTCTTCAGAATTTCAGGAGTGGACATACTCTTAAACATTGATGTCTACGCCATGCTTCATTTACCTGGTCAGATTCGTCTGTCCGAAAGCTGTATTCTTCAGAATACCAAGTTGAGTTGGGTAGTCTGGGGCTCCATTCCTGCTTATAAATCATCTGTCACCCATCAACACATTTCTAATTTCGTTTCTAGCATTGAACATGTGTTCAACGCAGACATCTCTAAGCAATTGGAAAAATTTTGGCGAATTGAAGAAATTGATACTGAATCCAGCACACCAGCAGAACACGCACAAATGAGCAGCACTACATTGAGAATGTTCAACGTCAAGATGATGGCAGATTTTCTGTAGCCTTGCCAAAAAAGATTCATTTCATTCGTTAGGTCAATCCTTCAGACAAGCATTGACTCGCTTTCACTCGCTTGAGAAACGTCTTGATACTCATCCTGAACTCAAGAAACAATATATACAATTCATGGATGAATATATTGATTTAGGTCACATGTCTCTTGCACCACCTTCATCTCCATATGATCCATATTATCACATTCCTCATCATCCAGTTTTCAAGCCAGATTCCACGACTACCAAACTTCGAGTTGTGTTTGATGCTTCAGCGAAGTCCACTTCAGGATTATCACTCAATGAAGTTCCTCACATTGGTCCAACGGTGCAGCCTGAGTTGTTTGACACAGTGCTCAGATTTCGTATGCATCGTATCTCATTCATTGCTGATATAGCAAAAATGTACCGCCAGATTCTTGTTAATCCAAATGACAGAAATTTTCAATGCATCTTTTGGAGATCTGATCAGAATCAACCTATTCAAGAGTATCACTTGAATATTGTCACTTACGGCACATCCTCAGCTCCATACCTTGCTACACGCACGCTCAATCACTTAGCAGATGTTGAATGTTCACTGCAATCAGCAGTTCACCAAGCCATTGAGGAAGATTTTTACGTGGATGATTTTATCAGTGGTCCATCTTCACTCTCATCAGCCATAGAGTTGGCTCATCAATTGCTTACTACACTTAATAAAGGAAATTTTGAACTCAGGAAGTGGTTGTCTAATTCGTCAGAATTACTTTCAACAATCCCAGCTCATCTCATCGAGACAGCTACATCACGACCATTATCTGATTCAAACGACAGTGTTGTTAAGGCACTTGGTCTCATTTGGAACTCTACGGCTGATCAACTCACTATCTCATCCAACATTTCAGAAGTTGTTCATCAAACATCTTTCACTAAACGTCAATTATTGTCATGCATTTCTAGCATATTTGATCCGCTTGGACTCATCTCACCCATTGTCATTCGTCCCAAATTGTTATTTCAGAAGCTTTTGCTCCATAAACTTGATTGGGACCAAAAGCTACCATCTGAGCTTCTCACAGAATGGTTATCCATACTTCATGATTTACCAAACATTGCAAATGTTTCTATTCCACGTTGTGTTTTGCCACCCTCTTCAGAGGTCGATTTGGAACTGCATGCATTTTCTGATGCCAGCGCAACAGCATTTGGTGCTTGTCTTTATGTTTGCAGCTCATCATTGAATGGAGTTCAAGTTAGATTGCTTACGTCAAAGTCCAAGGTAGCGTCCATAGAACCATTGCTCACAATTCCTCGTTTGGAACTCCAAGCAGCATATTTGTCATCGAAATTAGTTGTGAAAACAATTCGTGCTTCCAAGCTCAAATTTTCCAGGGTAATCTTGTGGACTGATTCCAAGGTTGTGTGCGATTGGCTCAAGGCTTTGCCAAACAGAGCAGATATCTTTGTTTTGGTTCGTGTCTCTACAATTCAGAATCTTACAGCAGATTTTACATGGAAACATGTCACTACAAAACATAATCCTGCTGACCTAATTTCGAGAGGCTGCACTCCAACAACACTCATCAACAGTTCACTTTGGTGGAACGGCCCGTCTTGGTTGTCCAAGCAAGAAGCTACATGGAATGACATCTCCTGTAATGTTGCAATCATCCGTTCTATCTCATCACATGCCACTAGAGTCACAACTTCAGTGTTGAACAATATCATTCATAAATTGTCTGATTATCATTGCATCATCCGTTCAACAGCATATGTTCGTCGTTTCATCCATAACATCACTCGACGTCATCATCCTGATCAGCGCAGATGTGGTCTACTCACAGTAGAAGAAATTCAAGAGGCAGAAATTGCGATCATCCGCACGGTTCAAGCAGGAGCATTCACAGAAGAGATTCGTCTTCTCCATCAAGGCAGAGAATTGCTTCCGTCTAGTTCCTCGAAAGCGCTATCGCCATTCATTGACAATGACTCATTATTGAGAGTTGGCGGCAGATTGAGTCAATCAGACTTGCCGTGACTACAAACATCAAATCATCTTGCCTTCTAAGCATCGTTTCACTCGTGCGCTCATCATGTCATATCATCGACGTCTTTCTCATGATGGAGTTCAGAGCACCATGACTTCATTACGTCAGCGTTATTGGATACTATCTACTCGTCGTACAGTCAAATCAGTTTTGAAATCCTGCCATTTATGTTTTCGCTTCGCTAAATTTCGTTTGGAACAAATCATGGGACAACTTCCTCCTGTCAGAATACAGTCTGATTCTCCATTCTATAGCTCTGGCATAGATTATGCTGGACCGTTTTCATTACTTGTTGGTTCCAAGAAATCACGCACATATTCGAAAGCTTATTCAGCTTTCTTCGTCTGCATGGTCACGAAAGCAGTACACGTAGAAGTTGTCTCAGAGTTGCAAACGAAAGCCTTTATTGCGGCACTCATATGCTTCTCATCACGTCGTGGTATTCCACACACCATATTTTCGGACAATACAACCACGTTTGTAGGTGCAAACAATGAACTACAAGATCTACATCAGTTCTTTGAGTCATCTAAAACTCAACAAGATATTCATAACTACAAGTCGGTTCTCAATATCAAGTGGCACTTCATTCCACCTCGCGCCCCATCTTTTGGAGGTCTGTGGAGAATGCTGTCAAGAATTTCAAGAAAATTTTCAAAGTCGTCACATTCAATCATATTCTTAATTTTGAAGATATGACTACATTCGCAGCTCAAATTGAAGCTATCCTTAACTCTCGTCCACTCGTACCTCTTACAGAGGACCCTCAGATCTTCAGTATCTCTCGCCAGGTCACTTCTTAGTTGGTCGCCCATTGACTGCGTTGCCTTTCCATTGCCCACCCACCACCCATGTCGATAACAGGTGTCGGAAACTTCTTCAAAAAATCACTCAAGAACTTTGGGACAGATGGTCTGAGGAGTACTTAGTCACACTTCAACGCAAGCTCAAATGGCTTACTGAATCGGACAATCTCACAGTTGACACCATGGTTCTCCTGAAAGATCTCGATTCTGCTCCTTCCACATGGAAGTTAGCTCGCATCATTGAAACTCATCCAGGTGCAGATGGAAAAGTTTGTGTTGTTACAGTGCAGACTGCACATGGTAGGTTCAAGAGAGCCATCTCTAGTCTCGCTCCACTTCCAGCATTTGAAGATGATTAATTTTTTGTAGTCATTCACTACTTGTCCTTTTGTATTAACATTTATTCATCATGTTATCCACCTATTATTCGTATTGCTATTGTATTTCTATTCGACTCATCTAACATATATGTATTTTTTCGTACTCATCATTTTTTGCACTCGCTACGTCTTAGTTGACAAGACTCGTTCCTGCATCGAGGGGGGAGCTTTATGTTAGATTTCGTCTCATATTTTAGCCAGTTTTATGGTCCTCCATCCTGTTTTTGTAATATTTGAATCTACCGCTGCTACAGTCCACGGACAACATTCCACTTGTCATGCGATCTCTGACGTCACAGTTTCATTGATCGCTTGATCGATAGTAGCGCTAGTTGTCGTCTGCTTCTTTCAGTGTTTTCTAGTTTAATATTCGTCTATAAGTATTTTGAATTGTATTTTCATTGTTTTTGAACCTCCATTGGTATACTTCAACAGTCACATCAACCTCAACACCTTCAGTTCGCTTAATATCGATTTTATATTTTCACTTCATTCGTTGAGTTTGTGCACATCACTGTCGATCACGTCATGTTTCCGCTACGGGCAGTTCCTGTTTCATCAACCAGCAAGCAAGTAGCGTCACTCTCTTTGTACAGCCATACAATGTAACATCTTAGTTTAACGCGTCCATCTTTGGAAAACTTTATCCATTTTCATCATTCATTATGTCCTAGTTTGTGTGCTTATTCGATAACCATTCAACGCATTTATCATCAGTGAACGTTTTTCAACCATAATTTCTATGAATTTAACATACCTTCCGGGACTTTTCTACTAAGCGTCCCTTTTGCAAATCACGCCATGCTTTCTGCATACCACGTTTTCAATTATTCATCATATTAGTGTTATGAACTGTAAGTAATTTCAACATTCTTTTCCACCATGAATTCTACATGAACTTTCAACAATCCTCAATATGAACTTTTGATTCATTATTTATCACTTCAATTTTACTGAGCATCAGTACACATTATTTAGCGGTTACATTCATTCATCTTGTATGCTCATAGGAGATACATTTTCAACTTGGGAAGTCTTGTGCAAGTGCAGCTTACCTTATTCAACATTTCAACTGAGGAAATTTGCGCAAGTGCAGTTTGCCTTTCATCGTCAACCGCTACTCATTTTTAGCTACTCAGTCTTAGCTACTCATCATTTATTTAGTCGAACCTTGTCAATCTCAATTTTTACTGATGCCAGTGATTTCATTCGTCAAGAACATTTTATCTTGTTTTTCAAATATTTATTCACTGCAATTACATCAACTTTAGGACATAACTTCAAACATTAATTATTCTACTTAACTCATGGTGGAACTTTTTTCCAATTAACATTCAACCAGTGAAACTCATTCAATTTGTGAAGTGTCCATTCGTCGTTATATTCATTATCAACTTTAATATTGGAACAGTATCAATTTTCAATATCTCAACGTATTCAAGTCAAGTTCTCTTCCATATCGGTCACCCACCGTTTATCAGGATATATCAAGATATCTTCATCATTCAACTTCTATTAGCCCAGCAGCTGTCTGCAACTACAGTGTACTTGACAGGAGTCAAGTTTCATCCACGGATTTTGATTCACCATAGGCCTATCACCTCGGCAACACATCATTAATTATTCAGGGAAGTCTTATTCTAATATTCACATTTTTGTACTTACCTTTCAGAGGCACTGTGTTTACTGGTAGTCTTCATCCCATCAATTTGCTCCTGATTAACTTTTTATTCCTAAATAATAACTATTTAAATACTATCAATCATTCAATTTTTTATCTTATATTATTATTACTTATGTGTTCTACATATAGTAATATTCCCCATGTAACTTGACATGCTTAAGCTGTCATTTCCCAGCCCGCTTATGTAATACAATATGCTGAGCTTCGTCTCCTTTCAATATTGTATTTGGTATTTTACAACCTTTTCTATTTTTAATTATTAATCGAACCTTCAGTTCTGGACAGACTTTCTGCTCCTTCTGCATACATTATAGCCAAGTTGCTATATTTGTCCTCTTTCAGTGTTACATAGTCAACAGCTTGAAAGCTTCAGGTACGATTGGATTCTACCTAAACTGAATTCCTAGTTCTCATTTTTTTGAAATTAGGTAATTGTTCATATTCATATAATTTTTGTACTTTCATACCTTTAAGATTGCTAAGAATTTGCAGGACTATTATCTGGGATTTTTTGTCTCTCGACTGATTTTATTAGTCAGGTTAGGATTCTCATCTTTACTATCATTTTTCAAGTATTTTAAATTTTATTCATTTAAACATTGCTAAATTGTACATTCAATTCAATCATTACTCAATGTCATTATTGTTCTATCATTAGTTTCAGCATCAATATACTCTATTGTGTATTTCAACATTAACATTGAATCCCAACTTTATCTTTGTATTACTCAATCTTTGCGCTCACAGAGGTAACATCATTTTGAAACATTGTATCATTATTCTTAAACGTACTAGCAAAAAGTCTAGGTACAATAAACAACTTGAGTGCATTCCTAATTCTTTTTATTTTAATTACAACTACATTATTTTAAGCATTCCAATAGTTACATTCAAATATCAGCATTACATAGGATAATAAGAAACTTATTATCTATCACTCTTCAATTATTAGTCATCATTATTGCACTACTTTTGTGCATTCTACTTGTGCTCAGACGCACATTAAACCAGAGGTATTTTTTCGGATCTACACATTCAAGGTATGTAAATCCGCTCATAGCAAATAATGAAGAGCTGTCAGTGCTTAGATCAGATATAAATCTCATCTATACACTCTCACACAGTCCACTTCTTTGCAGATCGGCCTTACAACCCAATCTACTGACAGTCAACACCGCCCCTGAATATAGAATTTTCCAATGTTAACAAAAAGATTGTCTATATCATAACTTTGAAATTGCCGGGGTGATGCATTCATGTTCCATGATCCAGCCTGTCTCCTTCAAGGTGTTGGTGTTGGTGAAGTCAGTGTTGTCTGCTCTTCTTTGTTTTATCGCATCATCAAGTCATAGGTTGTTTATTCTGCTGATTTTAATTGCTGAAGATCATAAATTGCTGAAGGTAGATCATCAATTTATGTCCAGGATATTTATTGATAAGTTTAATAGCATACAGAAGTTACCTACTAAACAAAGCTGTTTAGCCTGGTGATGGCAAAGCGTTCCCCAGACTAATAATTTGTAAAGCACATGTTTTTTTAAAAGCACTATGGTAAAAACTATGTTTGGCCCTATTAATAACCCTGATACACAGTAATGCAATGTTTAGTAAGTATAAGTTATTTTTTCCATTTTCAAACCCCAATAGGTGATTTAACAAACTGTTAACATTGTTAGTTAACCTCAAACTTGTAAAACAACTATCAAGTGTGGTTTCATTTTATGATTTAGGTAATAATTTTTAAACTAGTTATTATATGATCCAGTAATATCATAATAGATTGATTTAATATTATGAATGTTCAAGATATAAGAAGCTATTGTAAAATGTTACAATAATAAAGCTAATACCAGAATAAGCCTACCCACTAATAATATTAGTTATTTATAGGCATTTTAGGGACTATGGTTACATTGACGTAATTAAATTTTTGAATACAGTATTTTGATAAATAAACATTATTTATTTCAATATGACTAGTATCAAATCAACCTTTTGAGAAATTCTCTAAATAAACTGAAATAGCAGCAATCATTCTTATTGATAGGCTACAATTTAATTATTAGTTCAGTACTATGTATGGTCCTTATACCTTATCCCTTTTTGTCCTTGAATACTATCAATATATTAAACCATACTGAATTATTACTTCAAAATTTCTTTTAATTAGATAATTGCTTTCTTACATGTAATGTTTCATTTCATTTCAGACCAAAGTGGGAATAGAACTGCAGATACATATTATACTAAAATCCACCATGACAGACAAATATGATGCCAATAGTTGGATTAGATTTGAAAATATTCTTCTCCTTTCTACATCTGATAAAAGCCATTTTCAGTAAGTTGCACTCTATTCCCTTCAATAATCAACTTTTTCAACTACATAAAAAACTTACTTGTAACCTTTACAAACAAACTTAGGCTACCTACAATATATTCAAGAATTACTGGAGCAGTCTTAAGATTTGTTGTCAGGCCCTATTAATAACCCAATTAACAGTAATTGCAATTTTTAGTGTGTATAAGTTAAATAATGTTATCAATTCCAAACACTAACAGGTGATTAAACTGTTAGAATTGTTGATAACCTCAAACTTGTAAAAAAATATTTAGTGGTTTTACTTTCATGATTCATACCTTTTAAGCTAGTGATTATATGATTTCAGAAGTAATAGATTGATTTAATATCATAGATGGTTATGATATAAAAGAAGCTATTGTAAAATTACTGAGGAATTTCTAATCTCAGTTATCGTACCAATTCCAAAAGAAAAACACTCGAAAATGTGAGGAATCAGGACAATCAGTCTAATAGCTCATACAGCGAAAATCCTTTGATAATAATAAATAGAAGACTGTATGGAGGTTGAATAACTCAATAGGAGAGGAACAATATGGTTTTAGGAAGGGCGGAGGCACCAGGGAAGCAATTGGCTTGTTAAGAAGTATTGAAGAGAGATTTGTAGAGAAACAGAGAAAGGTTTTTGTGACATTTGTGGATCTGGAGAAGCATTTGACAGAGTCAGATGGACCGACTTATGGATACTCTGAAAAGAAGAGGTGGGAATGGGAGGAGAGGAGACTAATCAGGAACCTGTATGTCAACCAGACCAGGAGAGTGAGAATAGAGGGCGAAATTGGAGAGAGTAGAATAGGAAGAGAGTGAGACAGGGTGTTGTATGTCACCAATCCTTTTCACGTCTACCTAGAGGATATATCGCATGAGTGTTTAATGGCAAAAAGAGGAGTCAGCATTGGAGGAAGACACATAGAGTGCATAAGATTTGCAGATGATATGGCGATCCTGGCTGATAGCTGGACAATGATGAATGGAATGTGAGAGATGTGAATGAGGCTTGTGAGAGGTATGGAATGAGGATAAACGCAGGAAGACAAAGTGCATGAGAATTGGTGCAGGGAAAGCAAGAGTGGGGAATGC
>NW_024092676.1:0-10000 GCF_014356525.2 Nilaparvata lugens | reverse complement strand
GACGCTCGGCTATCAGCAATGCTAGCCGACCGCGGAGATAAGGGAGGTACCGATGGCGCACCATCTTCCGCGCATCAAGACGATTTCCACCGCCTCTGGCGGCGGCTCAACTCCATCCCCTCCACTTTGGGGGAGTATTTAAAGGCCGGACGAGCCCCAGACCACAGCATTCCGCTCACAACCTTCCTGCTCCTTGTACAGCGGCCCGTTGGCTGCCGTACGTCCCCGACCTCCTGCCCTGGTACAGCGGCCCGTTGGCTGCCGTACGTCCCTAACCTTCCATCTCCCTAGGGCACAGCGGACCGTTGTCTGCCGTCCCTGACCTCCTATTCTTCCTTTCCCCAGGGCACAGCGGACCGTTGTCTGCCGTCCCTGACCTCCCACCTTCCTAGGGCACAGCGGACCGTTGTCTGCCGTCCCTGACCTCCCATCTCCCAGGGCACAGCGGACCGTTGTCTGCGTCCCTGTCCTCCATTCCCCAGGGCACAGCGGACCGTTGTCTGCCGTCCCTGACCTTCCATTCCCCAGGGCACAGCGGACCGTTGTCTGCCGTCCCTGTCCTCCATTTCCCCAGGGCACAGCGGACCGTTGTCTGCCGTCCCTATTCTTTCCATCCCCTCAGGGCACAGCGGACCGTTGTCTGCCGTCCCTGTCCTCCCATCTCCCTAGGGCACAGCGGACCGTTGTCTGCCGTCCCTGTCCTCCATTCCCCAGGGCACAGCGGACCGTTGTCTGCCGTCCTGTCCTCCCATCTCCCAGGGCACAGCGGACCGTTGTCTGCCGTCCCTATTCTTCCTTCTCCCCAGGGCACAGCGGACCGTTGTCTGCCGTCCCTATCTTCCTTCTCCCCAGGGCACAGCGGACCGTTGTCTGCCGTCCCTATTCTTCCTTCTCCCCAGGGCACAGCGGACCGTTGTCTGCCGTCCCTATTCTTCCTTCTCCCCAGGGCACAGCGGACCGTTGTCTGCCGTCCCTATTCTTCCTTCTCCCCAGGGCACAGCGGACCGTTGTCTGCCGTCCCTATCCTTTCTGTCCTTCCTTTTCCTACTCCACTGGAGCGGAACCGAGGCCGTAAGGCCGATACAAAATTACATCAAAGTGGTGTCATCAGAGAAGAGAGCGACCTTCACGCCGTCAGAAGCACCAGGAGGTGCTGTTCACGCCAGCTGAGGCACAAAGAAGAAGGAAGAGGAACTTCGACTTGCCTCCTTTCCCCGCCCACATTACGACTGAGCGAAGTCATCCAGGAGCAACACCTGGGTATCAATCACCCACCTCTGAAGCTACTCAGGGTGTACGTGATAGATTGGCGCCCGCACTTGGGGCACGAGGCAACGAAGTAAGAATCATGAGTGAACAGGGAGAGTCTGATTCAGATGCTCAACACCAGGAGCTGACAGAGGATCAGTCGGTCGAGGACATAAACCCCGAGGTGATAGCCGACCCCAGAGTTTCCTGGATCTATAGATTGAAAAAGGATGAGGCATTCAATCTTCTACAAGATTGGGGCATAGTGTCATCTGGAACACTTGCTGAGTTGAGAAGGTTGTTAGTAGAACAACATAAGAAGATGGCTGTACGTTATCCCAGCCCAAGACCCGACATAAAGAGCGGAAGCAGTGGGGAAACTAGACACTCAGCAACAGGTACTCATGCTGAAGTTGGAACCAACATTCACACAAACCCCTCATGGACCCAGGGGCGGTATGTGACAAAGTAAGAAGCTGGAGACTGTCATTCGACGGCCAATCAGATGCTCCCAGCTTCTTAGAAAGGCTAGACGAGCTACAACAAGCCTATGGGCTCACTGGCAACCAACTACTAGTCGCGCTACCTGAATTACTAGTTGGTAAAGCTACTCTATGGATGCGTAATCGTCGTGACCAGTGGAGATCATGGGACAATTTTGTGACGGATTTCAGATCACGCTACTACCCACTTACCTATGAGGAGGACCTCGAGAATCTAATTCAGGCAAGGAAGCAAAAGGAAGGTGAGTCGTTTGACGAATTTCTCGAAGATGTACTGACACTCATGAGGCGTCGAGGAGGTTTTCCAGACGAGAATAAATTACAGAGAGTGTATAAGAATCTCCTCCCACAGTACAAATTGTATATTCGGCAATCAGATGTTCATAGTATCAACGAATTGGAAAAATTCGCGAGGGAGTATGAACAAATAAAAGCAGAGGAGAAACAGAATAGACAGAATTCGAGAGTTCACATGATTGAGGACACGAAAAAGATTACAAGGCTCAAGGTTGAGACAGTTATAACCCCTACTAGTAACAGACCATCTCTTAGTGAGTCTGAACCCATGTGTGGGCAATACAAGAGACCGGGGCACTGGAGATCAAACTGTCCCGAAATCCTGCCATGTAAAAGGTGCGGCAAGAGAGCACTGGAATGTACCTGTGATGAGCAAAAGGAGAATAAGATTCCAAACAAGACAGCAGTGATGCGAATGGCACAAAGGATTCCTGTGATTGAAGAGTCATCCAGGGACAACACCGTGACAATCGGCGGTAAAAAGTGTCGGGCATTGCTAGATACTGGCGCTGAAGCTAATTATATAAGTAACAAGGTCTATGAAGTCCTCTGGAAAATAGGGATGATACGGGAAGAACCAGCACGTCACCAAGCAATATTGGCTGATGGACGGTCAACCCCGTTAAATGGGAAAGTGACTACTAATGTGACCATAGAACAAATCACAGTTCCACTAGTGGCATCTATAATGGAAGGACTTGAACAAGATCTGCTATTAGGCATGGAATTTATGCGTAAAAACAGAGTGAATATTCACACATTCACAAGAGAGGTGGAGTGGGATCCTCCCCAATTGAATCCTTCAAGACAGCCAATTATGTTGCGATCACCCTTATTGGGGAGTAGGACAACAAAAGTCCCAACAATATCAGCTGTACAATCCAAATCTCAGGACAACAAGGATCACGACAAAAGGATATTCATGCAGGTTGGTTTGAATGGAGTTGAACTCAATGCTTTGATTGATGCCAGGGTGGAATTGTCATATGTTCCAAGGCAAGCATCCTGGGGCAACATAGTGATGAATCACAGGAATGAGATGACTGACTCTGAACGCCAGGCCACGATTCATGCCCCAGCCACCAACACAAGTGGTGAATCCGAGAGGGATGTGGAAGAGTCAATACCACCCCCTACAGTCATGGATGTGGAGGAGTCAATACCCTCCTCAACTGAAATGGATGTGGAAGAGAAAACGCAGTCTTCAACTACCAATGAAGTAGTCCCACCGTCCCAGGAACCCAGACGAGGCCCCTCTCGAAATATCGATCCAGTGATGTGCCACCGCAACACAACATCAGGCAAGCGCAAACGGGCCGGCAAGCACGCATAAAAGTCCGATTATCAAATGGACGATGTAAATATGTACCTGTGGACCAGGTATAGATGAAGCTCATAGTGAGTGGCATACACCTCTAAAGGTAATGCCTGGGAGGTGTACACCTCTTAAGGTGATGCCTAGATGGCTCACGCCTTTGAAGGTGGTGCCATAGAGGGCTCCGACCCCCCCCCCCCCCCCCAAGTAGGAGTGGGGTGTCACAAAGTAAAATTGTGACGTAAAATATTGTTAAATAATTAATATATTGAAGAAAGACGCTCGGCTATCAGCAAAGCTAGCCGACCGCGGAGATAAGGGAGGTACCGATGGCGCACCATCTTCCGCGCATCAAGACGATTTCCACCGCCTCTGGCGGCGGCTCAACTCCATCCCCTCCACTTTGGGGGAGTATTTAAAGGCCGGACGAGCCCCAGACCACAGCATTCCGCTCACAACCTTCCTGCTCCTGTACAGCGGCCCGTTGGCTGCCGTACGTCCCTGACCTCCATCTCCCTAGGGCACAGCGGACCGTGTCTGCCGTCCCTGACTCCTATTCTTCCTTTTCCCCAGGGCACAGCGGACCGTTGTCTGCCGTCCCTGACCTCCCATCTCCCAAGGGCACAGCGGACCGTTGTCTGCCGTCCTGACCTCCCACCTTCCTAGGGCACAGCGGACCGTTGTCTGCCGTCCCTGACCTCCCATCTCCCTAGGGCACAGCGGACCGTTGTCTGCCGTCCCTGACTCCTATTCTTCCTTTTCCCCAGGGCACAGCGGACCGTTGTCTGCCGTCCCTGACCTCCCACCTTCCTAGGGCACAGCGGACCGTTGTCTGCCGTCCCTGACCTCCCATCTCCTAGGGCACAGCGGACCGTTGTCTGCCGTCCCTGACTCCTATTCTTCCTTTTCCCCAGGGCACAGCGGACCGTTGTCTGCCGTCCCTGACCTCCCATCTTCCTAGGGCACAGCGGACCGTTGTCTGCCGTCCCTGACCTCCCATCTCCCAGGGCACAGCGGACCGTTGTCTGCCGTCCCTGTCCTCCCATTTCCCCAGGGCACAGCGGACCGTTGTCTGCCGTCCCTGACCTTCCATTCCCCCAGGGCACAGCGGACCGTTGTCTGCCGTCCCTGTCCTCCCATTTCCCCAGGGCACAGCGGACCGTTGTCTGCCGTCCCTATTCTTTCCATCCCCTCAGGGCACAGCGGACCGTTGTCTGCCGTCCCTATTCTTCCTTCTCCCCAGGGCACAGCGGACCGTTGTCTGCCGTCCTATTCTTCCTTCTCCCCAGGGCACAGCGGACCGTTGTCTGCCGTCCCTATTCTTCCTTCCCCCAGGGCACAGCGGACCGTTGTCTGCCGTCCCTATTCTTCCTTCTCCCCAGGGCACAGCGGACCGTTGTCTGCCGTCCCTATTCTTCCTTCTCCCCAGGGCACAGCGGACCGTTGTCTGCCGTCCCTATCCTTTCTGTCCTTCCTTTTCCTACTCCACTGGAGCGGAACCGAGGCCGTAAGGCCGATACAAAATTACATCAAAGTGGTGTCATCAGAGAAGAGAGCGACCTTCACGCCGTCAGAAGCACCAGGAGGTGCTGTTCACGCCAGCCAAGGATCAAAGAAGAAGGAAGAGGAACTTCGACTTGCCTCCTTTCCCCGCCCACATTACGACTGAGCGAAGTCATCCAGGAGCAACACCTGGGTATCAATCACCCACCTCTGAAGCTACTCAGGGTGTACGTGATAACGTCGACGCGCAATTAAAAAGGAACAAACCTGTCAAATTCCATGAAAATATATTTCCACGTTTCGCCGTAATGCGCAACATATAGTCTAAACATTTAAACATTTAAACATTTAAACATTAAGAGAAATGCCAAACCATCGACTTGAATCTTAGAACTCACTTCGCCCGTCAATTAATTCTACATTATTAAAACACGATCTTGCAACAGAGCATAGCGGGAAATAGATAGCACTGTCCGCTTTGTTGAATGATAGACAAGGATAGCAATACCACTACTAATCAAACACCGCCATTATAACGTGGACCTCACTATATTTTTGAAGTTGAGTTTATTATTCCTGTACTCCAATATCATTAGACTATGATAAAAATACTACTTATATCACTTACCACTGAATATTACAACTGAACAGCAAATACAGTGGAATATTGAATATATAATGATTATAGTAAATAAACTGGAATATTTCTTCTATGTTTAGTTTTGAAGCATCTAAATTTGAAAATCCACTTTTTGAGAATATTCGAGGATTGAAAATTTATATTTTGTGAATTGGAAAACTACAGGACTACAGGACTATATCCTATTATATTAAGCGAGCAATTTCTGTATTTTTTATATCTGGTTATTCATGTTTAACGGATCTCGAGAACGGCTCTAACGATTTTCAAGATTTGATTGCACTAGGTCTCATCCTTGGGAAAACTCGCTGAACGACATTGAAAGGATAATCCATCCTTGGCTGGAACAGCTGTGGATAGTAAAAAAGTGAGTGAGCGAGTGAGTATGTGAAAAATCGAAATATCGCTTCCCCGAAATTAATAAGATGACATATAGCCAGCTGTGAAATATGAACATGATCATTTCAGAGAATTGTTTTCGTTTTCAATAAATAATATTATTGTTACGTTACGTGCCCCGATATTGTTACGTTATCTAAATAAATTTGAGAGAGAAATAGCAAAATATTACCTTATTCTCCCTCTCCTATCATTTTGATAATGTACTTATCGTATAAACGAATAGAGAATAGTTAACTCTTAGGGTGGAAGTAACAACAAAACACAGTATATAGATTTGTATCATTGAATCAATAAAAGAATGGAACAAAATAATATATCAGTAGTTTCAATGTTTCAGTTGATGGAATAAAAATAACAAAAAACAGATTACGTGTGAAAACTATAAGGCTAGCTTCACTCACATTCGGTTTGCTTCGTTTTCGGTTCGGTTGGTTCGTTGCCAAAAACAAATGAGACTTTCATGAATATCAGGTTTCAATTCGTACGGTTCTAATTAGGTATTTTCTTCTCAACACAGCTGGGTTTGGATTTTTATAATTCATGCAGGTATAAAATATAGAAGCTGGTGTTCAAATAGTAAGATGTGATCTCTGAACAACAAAATTTTCAATTCAATTAAAAATTTTGAACTTTTTGAATAGTTTATTCTTGATTATATTAATTTTGGACGTTTAGAGTGATCATTTTTTTTTTTTTGAATTAAAAATTTGTTTCAATTTTTGACATATGGTACATAACGATCATCTCTCTCTCCATTAATAAAATCAGGTAATTTTCATGGGAAAAAATAGAAATTCTCCCTGAGTTTTAATTTATCTTCATAATTTGTTCAGCAAACTATCATTAAGAAAAAATGCTCCAGTGAACTAAAATAAATGAATTGACCATATGATTTTGATATGGAAGATTTCTAAACAGATAATCACGATATCAGGATAAAATAGAACAAAAAAGCGGGCGTGTGAAAAAAACTTGTTTTTATTCCGGTTTCCTTGCAACGAATTCGAATATGATAAAACCTATTCGTTTCGAAGGGGCGTTCGGAGCTATGCGGTACATAACTTTCGGAACCGAATTCGAACTGAATCACCGTTTCACACTTATCGGAATTTGCCGAAAACAAAACGAACCGAACCGAATGTGTGTGAAAGTAGCCCTTCGCTAGAAACACAGAGAAGAAAGTAGAAGTAACTCCTTCTACTTTGTGCTAGAAACGGATTTGAACCTGATGGAGTTTATTAGAGTCAAATGGACTTCGGTTCTATGCGGTTTCTATTCGGTACCGAATTCAAACCGAATTACCGTTTCACACTTATCGGAATTTGCCGAAACGAAACGAACCGAATGAAAGTAAAACTAGCCTTACAAACATGCGAGCTCCAATCATGATTTACTGAAACATTTCTTATGCATTTCCAATGATACCCTGCTATACAATACTATCATCTTCAAATAGCACGGAGGAGTGAGTCAATCACGTGAGCCAACGAACTTGATCTGAAGAATTGTTCCATCAATATGTTTTAAAACTTCGAAGTCGATTGGTGGAAGCTCTCAAGTTCTCATGAAACATACAAAATAAATCAAATCCCCAGTACAAGTACAATAAAGCTGCGTTTACACTGGAGTTAATAACACGAGTTATTAACAAAAAGTTATTGACTTGACTGAATCGTCTAAAATTTATCTTGACAAAAGTTAATAACTCATGTTTTTAACAGAAAATTCCTTGTTATCAACAATATCTTGTTAGCATATAATCGACTTCCATATGACTTCATTCAACGCGACTATCATATGATATAAAGCCGGAATAAAAAGCAAAAAATGTCTTCAAAATACTTCAAATTGAAACATGTGTATCATTAACATAATGATCTGCATCTGATGTAAATAAATTATATTGCTTTTACACCAGAGTTTAAAACAAAGTATTCAACATAAGTGAATAATATTTCTTTTGACGCTATTTTGTTATCAACAAAAGTTTATAACTTTGTCACGTGTTCGTCTGCAGCTCCATTTGTTATTAGGGAACAGCTGTAGTTGTAGGGTAGGGTTGCTTGGCGAGGGTTTGCGGAGAAGATATTAACCTGTTATTAACAAAAGTAATGCGATGGAAGAGGCTTTTGTATTACATAACACATTTCCTTGATCTTCACCGACTCTCGATGGATAACTAAATCTTGTTAATAACAAGGAATTTTCTGTTGAAAACATGAGTTATTAACTTTTGTAACGAGAAATATATTTTGTTGATTCAGACAAGTTGACAACTTTTTATTAATAACTCATGTTATTAAATCCGGTGTGAACGCGATTAACCTGATATTTTTGACTTTTGTAAGTAGCATCGGTTGATAACAAAAATGTTAAAAACTTGTGTTATTAACTCCGGTGTAAACGCAGTTTAACCTTCCTGGATTTGAACTTGCTAAGCTGAGTTCTTGAGCGAAAAAGTGATGAAGAGGCTAACTGACAATAAAGATGGAAAGTGATAGTCGAGGTGGAAATGACAGCTGAAATGTTAGAATGACATTGATTGATTGATAATGATTGAATTTTGTGTGATGTAGTTATCTAGCTACGTGGTCTCATTGATTGAATTTGTCAATTTTGACTCGTGTCAAGTCCACAAATATCATACTGTGGAAGCGGCTACATCATTAGAGTCAGAAGTTAATCGATAGAAGGCTTTTAGAAAATAAGCTTGATTTTTCCCTGATTGGTTCTCGTGTAATTTGTTCATTGTTAAAATTCAGTAGGCTCCTGTTCAACCGAGCTATATAATTTGCCGTTCATTCAATTGAGAATCTTGAAAGGATTTTTTTTTTCAGAATGTTTATCATATTGCTAGTGTGTTTATAGGATTGGAGTAATCAGAAAATCAAGCTGAGGTATTTCAACGTATCAATGTTACTTCAACGGTGATAGTGATTCCAGAGAATTTCAACAATAAATTCCAATTTGTGAGATAAAGAATCCAATGTCTTCTCTGTATATCGATCGTATGGTTATGTCAGCAAATCATAGAAACAAAGATACAGAGTACTATTTACTCACTCCAATGATTTAATATACAATGAAAAAAAAAATGCCTATCATAAATATGTTAGTAGTCTTCAGAATTCCTAGGGAAACACTTCAAGATAGCTAAACGGAAAACAGAGACAGAAAGTAAGAGATCCCATCATGTCTTAGAATATCCTCGAATCCATTTTGTCAGGCATAAAAATGTCCTAAACCTTCAAAATTGAGTTTCCAAGCGATATTCGAAGCCACGCCCTCTTTCGAAGCATATGACGTCATGTTATGACGTCATTAAACTGTTAACGCTGCCGCAGAGATTTTCTGCCAGGCTTCACACTCCTAAAAATACGATAAAACGTTACGTTTCATATGAATGATCAGTGAAGTTGGGAAGCTTGAATATGAGTGGGAAGGGATACTTCGTTCAAGAGAGAAACTGGAAGAGAGATAAGATTGTTATCTTTATAGTGTACTAGCCTGCAGACTCGCTACGCTAACATTATCCGTCTAGCCAGGGGGCTCCGCCCCCTGGACCCACGACTGATCGTCCAAAAATAAGATGAGCGGGCTCGCTTCGCTCGCCTGCATTTTTCATTTGAGCATGCTTCATTCCATCAGAAATCGAAGTACTGAGAAAACGCAGAAAAGCTGAGAAAAACGTTGGAAAAACGATGATTTTGGGCGTATCTTTAATGAAATATTGAAGTCGCCTCATCACAAAATTTCAGACCCCAGCTCAACCTCTGTACCAAATTTGAACATTTTCTGCCTCTATTACTTCAGGAAAGAACTGGAAAACGCTAATTTTGGGCGTATCTCTGCGTTATTTCAATTCCTTCTAACACCATTATTACATCCTAGCTTAGCTTCTGTATCAAATTTGAACATTTTCTGTTCATTTGTTCTTGATAAATCTTTGAAAAAGCAAAAAAAAGCTGGTAAAAACGCTAATTTCAGCGTATCTTTGACGTTATTGCAAATTCCTTCTAACACAACATTATTTACACCCTAGCTGAGATTCTGTACTAATTTGAACATTTTCTGTTTATTTGTTCTCGCTAA
>NW_024092675.1:0-14640 GCF_014356525.2 Nilaparvata lugens | reverse complement strand
ATCACTTTTTACTGTCAGCGTCCTGCCTATAAAAACATCTCCGCTTTCCATTCAACCAATGTTGACAGTGTGAAGTGATGTCACTATGTGTGACCCTGGCAAATGTATTCAACAGCAGTGAATTTGGTCCTCATATGTCGTCAGAACATATTTATATGTCGTTTGCAGTCTCCAAAACTACTTGAAAATAGAGTTATGAGTCTGAATTCGGCCCTCAGTGAGTTTTTTATTGGTGGTGATTTTGAATGGGTTTGGTTATTTGTTGAACATTTGTTTTTGGATACTTGGGATATCATAGATCTTTCGATAAACTCTTGCTGTTTATTGGTTCAGATTTCTCACTATCTCGAATTTAATGGTTTTATTGACCGAGCGAAGTGAGGTCTAAGATTCAAGTCAACGGTTTTGCATTTCTCTTTATGTTCATATGTTAATATTTATGTTTTTATGTTCCGTATTTACAGCGAAAAGCAGCAATAGATTTTCATGAAATGCGACAGGTAGGTTCCTTTTTGAATTTCGCGTCGACGTATACATACGGTTTTTTGAAATTTTGCATTTTAAGGATAAAGCAAAAGAGAAAGGAGTCTCCTTTGAACGCCAATATTGCCGTAAAAATCAGACTTCAGAATTATCCATCATAAAGCAGCTGTCTAGTGGGCTATAAAGGTGCGTACAGATTTACGCGCCGCAATCATAAGCAATTCACTTTTAAACAACTGATGCCTAGCTTTTTATATATGTATCTTACAGTTTCTTTGAAAATTCAGATATAATCAGCTGATTAAAAGTGAATTGCTCAAGTTCGCGGCGCGTATATCTGTACGCACCTTTATACTACCCGTTCAAAAACATCGAACATCTTGAAAATGTATCTTTCCATCAACGTTGTAAACAGTTGTAGCCAGACCTGATAACAGCGCTCACACTCACATTCCGGGACGACACTTCACGGTACGATAGGACAGAAAGCTCTATGTTTATTCAGGATTTTTCTAGACATTTCAAATTGATAAATAATTATTAATCAATTCTTGATAAACTATAACAACAGGTCCGCTTACTGGTCCACTTACTGAGCGCGAGGTGAACTGTTCACAGAACTACTAATTGTTGGGATGTTGGTCAACTCATATGGTATTATTGCTAGTTCAATATTGGTTCAACATTTTTTATTATCGTAATACTCTTGATGATATTATAGAGCTCACTATAGAACTATTTTTTATACCGATGAATTCTAAGATTTATATTACGGAAAGGCATTAGAGCATAAATTTATATTCAGAACATAATAATATTTCGCAACAAACATTGGCTCAATTCTCGGAAGATAAATTGAATACTAACAAAATTTATATGCAGCCTTTTTTCTAGTCTTATTCGACCCAAATTTATGAACCCAAGATAGTTTTTGTGTAGTTGAGAAGTTGATATTGTGATAATTATTCATATTGAATGAAAAAGACTAAGAAATTGTCAAAAACCAAAGATTTATTGATACTTAGAGAGACCGGTTTCGGTTATTACACCATTGTCAATCTCTGATAAACTGATTGTTTGACTCTGAAAAATGAGCTCGGAAACCGGCCCTAAATGTTTTAAAACCTGTTTAAATAATGTTTAATGATCAAATGTTGAAATAATGAATATTGTAATATTATCCGTTGAAAAACGTTTATCATCATTAACTGATTCCTAAACTGATTGTTTATCAGAGATTGACAATGGTGTAATAACCGAAACCGGTCTTTTTGAGTATCAATAAATCTGTGGTTTTTGACAATTTCTTAGTCTTTTTCATTCAACCCAAGATGGCCTTCCAAAGTTAATGGACTTTAACAACCAACTCTCATCTATTTCATAGATAGCAGAGGTAAGCATATCCTTAACTTGACCCTAATAATATCACGACACTGATAACGAGTATCGAGGATGTGAAATTTCTCCAGTATGTGAAATCTACACTCAGCTGTTATAATAGCAATTACTTATAGCATATACCACCATATATCCAAGCCTGTGTTATTTAGTCTATGGTAACACACACACACGGACCAACCTGTATATACATTACAAGGGTTTGTTCATATAAGTATATATGTTACAAGGGATGAAAACACCCTCAGGGTGACCACAACCCTCATAAGGGTTAATCAACTAGAACAACCCCTCCGTTGCAATTTTCTTGCAAGTTTTTTCATTTTATTTTTTACACCAGCCTTATTAGATGGCAACCCTTGCAGGGTTCTCATTGAGAAATATTGCTCCAATTAACTAGTGGATAGGGGTGAGAGGGTACAAGAGTGTCCCATTTATTTTCCAGGAAGCAGAAACTGGATTTAAGTGTGGGAAAGAGGGTGAAATCATATTTTTCCTAGGTGTTTTGAGGGTGTTTTAGCTTTGTTTGCAGAGAACTATTATGGAAAAATGCTGGAGATAAATTTGGATTAGTGGAAACGTTTTATGCTGTAAAGTTTTAAAATTATTGCTCTAATTGTAATGCATTACAATTCTAGGAGCCTAGCAGTAAGTTCTAGTCTATAGTGAGGTCCACGTTATAATGACAGTGTTTCATTGACAATGGTATTGATATCCTTGTCTATCATTCAACAAAGCAGATAGCGCTATCTCTTTCTCGCTCTTCTCTGTAGCCAAATCGTCTTTTAACAATGTAGAATTAATAAATAAATTAACAAAATATTTCATCTCAATTATGGAAACCCATTACGAAATTATTGAAAATATAATTACTCGCTAAATTATTGAAAATATAATTACTTACTAAAATAGGCTATTATGATTTATTTTAAACGAGAATGAACAGTTGATATTACATCAATAAACCTGTATCAGCCACCGTCTATAGAAGACATAGGATCTGCAACGTTTTTCCTCTATCTTTCCACTGCCATATGGAACTCACTCACTATATCTGTGGAATGGATAGCCTTAAGATCAGATAGTTTACGTCCGCTATATCTTTGGAAGATTATCTGGGGATTATCTGGAAGATTAACGTAGACCTCACCAGTTTTCAATGTTAGTAAGTTACACTATATTTCTCATCTCATCAGTTCAATTAGCTCATTTATATACTGTATATTCTTAATCATTCTGGTACTTGTCAAAACGTGAGGACCATGTTATAATAGCAGTGGAGAAAGATGGGTGTACAGTGTTGCCGATTCACTACCTTTGCTATTGCTTTCTATAGAGGATAGATGATACCAGTATATCTGATGTAATATCAACTGTTCATTCTTGTCCAGAATATCCAATTATATTTTTATTCGTCGATAAAATATATTCTCTAATGATCCTATGATAAATGATATATTATGAATAAGTAGTGAGTGAAGAAACATTCAATTTAAATAGTCGGATTTTTATTTAATTTGGAGTTTGTCAGTTTGAATGAAAAAGACCAGGAAATTGTCAAAAAACCACGGATTTATTGATACTTAGAAAGACCGGTTCCGGTTATTACACCATTGTCAATCTCTGATGAAATTTATCAATTTTCTTAGTCTTTTTGAAATTTATCAGAGATAAATAACGTGAACTTGTATACAAAGTATCAATTTTACTGTATCCTTATGAAGTTACTTTTGTCAATGCAATTATTTTGTTTGTGACAATAAAACATTCTTGATTCTTCATTCTTGAGATTGACAATGATGTAATAACCGAAACCGGTCTTTCTAAGTATCAATAAATCTGTGGTTTTTTGACAATTTCCTGGTCTTTTTCATTCAATATGAATGATTACCACAATATCAACTTCTCAACTGCAAAAAAAGTTTGTCAGTTCTTTGATTGATGTCAAATATTTTGTTATTAATCACACTTCCACATTGTTGAAGAACGATCTGGCGACGTATCATAGGTAGAAAAGGATAGCGCTAACTGCTTTGTTTAATGATAGACAAGGATAGCAACACCAATGTAGATCAAATACTGCCATTATAACGTGGACCTCACTATAGTTTTTCAACAGTTCAATGTACTCGATCCATAATATTCGGGTTTGAAGGCCCGCCCTGGTGTTGGAGAAGGAGAAAAGGAGACAAAAAGAGAAGAATGGAAGACAAAAGACAACCAAACAGTCATTAGAAGATTGTCAAAAGAGAACAATGAACCGTTTAGAATCGACCTGGATGACAATGGCTTCAATAATTGGAGCGAGCGATCAAAACCAAACAATAAAACTACTAATAACTGCTATCTAAAGTCATATTACATACAACATATGGTATGCAGAGAGTATATCGTACTCTCTGATGTTATGTTGCAGATAAGGTTAAACACCTATCTAGAACACTGGCAAAATATTAAATTTATGTTTCAAGTTGTATTTAGAGTGTGAAATAATGTGGTACAACAGTAGTTGAATTGTTGAATTAGAATATGAGGAAAATCTCATAGTGAGGTTCACGTTATAATGGAAGTAGTTTATCATTGTTGGTTTTCCTATCCTTGTCTATCAGTCGACAAAGCAGATAGTGCTATCCCCTTCTCTACATCTCCCTATGCTGGTCGTGTGTTAATGAAAAGGATATTATTCTATATACTTTTCAGAGAATCGACAATCATTTGTTGAAACACCGCCGATTTATGAAATTATACCACAAGATTATATTATTACTAGCCGTCAGGCTCGCTTCGCTCGTGATATCCGTCTAGCCAGGGGCCTCCGCCCCCTGGACCCCCGACTGGATCATCCAAGAATGAGATAAGCAGGCACGCTTCGCTCGCCTGCATGTAGACCTCAGCGGAACCTCTGTACTCAATTTGAACGTATTATGTCAATTTGATCTCGAAAAACACCTGTTACTATATCGGCGTATCTTTGGCGAACAAAATTCTTCCACCTCAGCTAAACCTGTGTACTGAATTCTTTTAAATATATTTCCATGAATTATTGAAAAAGGTGAGGAAATGCAGAAAAGCTGAGAAAACGCTGATTTTGACTAATTGGATAAATTAGTATTGAGGAGGTCCTGGATAAATGCATTTCAATCTTCAACTTGGTGCCAAACTAGCAAAGTCAACTCAACTTAATGCCAACCTGACAAGATTTTCAATTTAGTCACCAGAACAACTGTTTCGAAGAGGTACTCTCTCTAGATTATAGTTTTATATTAACATATGGTATGGACATTTCAATCATAATTTTAAGATATTGGAATAAGAAGAATATACATGCTAAAAGAACTTTAAACCCTTAAAAACCACCCTTAGAGTTAAAATATCGCCAAAAGATTTCTTAGTGCGCCTCTAAAGGGCCAACTAAACATACCTACCAAATTTGAACGTTTTTGGTCCGGTAGATTTTTAGTTCTTCGAGTGAGTGAGTGAGTGAGTCAGTCAGTCAGTGAGTGAGTGCCATTTCGCTTTTATATTTATAGATTATTGAAAATTGAATGCGATCTTTATTCTCATAAATAAATTTTTTTGTACTTTGTAAAGTATTGGTTGAGTAGTAAGCTACGGGCATACTGTCATAAGTAATTTAGTGAATAGGCCAGTAAATATTAAAACATACATAAATAAATAACTATAATCTAATCTAATCTCTTTTTTTTGTTCTTCTTCTCCTGTCTTCTTCTTTCTCTCTTTTTTCTTCTTCTTCTTTTTCTTCATCTTCATCTTCCACTTCCTAATAATCATTATTCTTGTTCACGCGTTCATCCGAATTACAAAAATAGAAATTCCAGTTCACAAGAATAGAACGCGATGCTTACTTTTTTCAGTTCTGTTTCCTTCCAGGACAGGATCTTGTGATTTCAGTCGGATAAACTTTAAAAGACAAGTTATCGATTAAAAGCTTACTGGAGAACTCTAGTATTGGAGATCATCTGAAAAGTTTTTTTGATCGGTAACACTGAAAGTGGAAGCAGAATCGGAGAGAAAATAGAGAATTCTGAAAATAGAGACTATGATTTCTGTTGGAACTGCAGTGACCATAAAATGTGAATAAAACTAAGCTTCCATAAATGAATAATACATTTTCCACATAAATGAGAATAGATAGTGACAATCTCGGGACTCCAAATGTGGATCTATCAGAAAAAATGTGTTAATGAAAAAGCTCAGAAGACAATGTCTGTCTGGTTCAGAATTGAGAATTGAGAGACAAACTGGTTCAGAATTGAAGGGACTGGTTTTGAGTTAGCTACGGTGCATTATCGGACTTGAATATTGACCAATCATTCTTTCTTTCTTCTTCTTCTTCTCCCGAGCCTATTTCTCATTTCTCTTGGGCTCGGCTCTCCAATATCGCCAGAAAAATGAGCTGTAATGTAAATAATAATGTCTAACGTAATTCTTTGTAATTTTGTTTTGTCTTGTTTTGTGTATTTTTGATAAATTGAATTGAATTGAAAAAAATTGAAATGTTTGAATTCATACAATTAATCAAATCGTTATATTCATCCATGTTTTTTTTTCTTCTGTTACAGGTGAGTGATTAATCAATCAATCTGTGAATCAATCACTTGTGAGTACAGTGTGAAAATATTTCTTGAAAGCTTATTGACTTATCCATAGAAAAATAAGGCGTTGTTGATTCGTCATCGACGTTTCAAGCTGCGTTTACACCAAAGTTATCAACAGAATGTTAATAACTTAATCCTTATAGATTCTATTAGATTGAACGGAACTTGACAAACACATATGTTCATCATGTGTATGATGATTTATGTTCAATCTGATTGAATCTATAAGGATTAAGTTATTAACATTCTGTTGATTACTTTGGTGTGAACGCAGCTTTATTCTTTCAATTATGGAGGAATGTCACAACATCTCTTACCATACAATCGACTTCTAAATAGATAGTATTATGATCCATCCAATTACGTTATCCCTGTAGAATTACATTTTTTTATTGAATTAAGTAGTGTCCTAGTGTAAAAGTACTTATCCCATATGATCGGGAAAAGGCGTAGCCGTAGAAGAAGAAGAAGAAGAAGAAGAAGAAGAAGAAGAAGAAGAAGAAGAAGAAGAATTGAGTAGTGTAAAAACTCTGATATTTTCTTTGTAGAAAACCTAATGTTTTATCTCTATCATCGAAGAGCATAGATAGAATAGATGATACGTATATTGATATTCTTCGTGTCATTTTATATTATGTTAGGTATATTATTTTGAACAATAAGGGCCAATCCACATGAAGCGGCTCTGTAGTGGTGGCGGACGCATCGTCAGGGCAGGAAGCTCTCTGATTGGCTGATTATCAGCTGATTCCCGAACGCTAACCCAATCAGCTGGTAATCTTCCTGCCCTGCCGATTTACTGCAAAAACGCCTGAAAAAACGCTCATGTGGCATAACCCTGAGGCACAATACTTCGAGAACTACTCAGAGAAAGCTCTTTAATTGAGTTTTGTAATGAAGGTGCAATCATAATGGGTTGTCCATTATTTATTGTATACTAATAACAGATGGAAATTACTGAGTTATTGCAATTTTATTCAAATGCTTATGAATCAATTATTTTTATTAAACGAAAATCCAAATTAAATGCTGTAATTCACCCCAAAGACTTCTGCTACTGCAAATATTGACAACAGGGTAAACAGCTAGAAATTATACAGCATTCAATTTGGATTTTCGTTCAATAATGATAGGTATTCTCTAATAAGATACAGAATTACCTGGAAACATGTGCTCTATTATTAAACATGTGTTACATTATTCATTGTAAACTGAGCTATCATATCTACGAATTGATAATTGAATGAATAAGGGGGGAAAATCACACTGAAGATTTATCAAATCTCCATCATATTCGTCTATCAATCATAGGTTGAATAGGTTTAAAACCAACACAATCACACGGAAAATGTATCACATTTCTGCATAAATAACTCCTTGATAATTGAATGTAGAACTTTGATTATTGTCAGCTCACGTCATGGATTCTGAGAAATGATTTAATCACTTGCACTGCCGGCAGGTACGGTTACTATATCTATATTTATTAAAAAAACATATATAGTAACTGTGGTGGTAGCTATACTCACTAAATATGACGTTATAGAAATATATATATATTTGATGGTATATAGTCTATATATATAGTATCTTTGATGGAAGATATATTCGCTATATATAAAGTTATAGAAATATATATAGTGTCTGTGGTGGTAGCTATACTCACTAAATATAACGTTATAGAAATATATATGTATATATATATATATATATATATATATATATATATATATATATATAATATATATAGTATCTTTGATGGTAGATATATATTCACTATATATAGTTATAGTAATATACAGTATATAGTGACTGTGGTGGCAGGTATCCATTGCATTCAGTTGCCATGGCAACGGTTGTCTGGAGACTATCAAATTTTCAACAGAACGCAATCAGGAATCAGTGACGGTTCGATTTTGGAAGGAGAAGGAGAATGCTGTGAGGGTGGGTTGGGATAGAGAAGGAGAAGTGGAGAAAATGGAGATGGAGGAATATGAGAAGATAATTGTATGAAGGAATGTGATGAGGGATTGTTATAGAGAACAAGGAAACGGAGGTGATAACAAGGAGAAGATAAAAGAAGAAGGAGTGTAGAAAGTGAAATAGATGGACAAGGGGAGATAAAAACTGGATGAAAAAGAAGATATTTTCATGTAATTATTATCTAACGAAAATTTAGCAGAGGTCTTCGGGGTGATTTGCAGCATTTATTAAGGTTTTTCGTTAAATAATAATTATATATTAATTAGCATTTGAATAAATGCATTCTCTATTTAATTCCATCTGTAATATTTGTATGTTTTTACGAAAGTTTTATTATCAATCTATCCCAATTTCAAATTGTTTGTTTTATTCTGATTCGTAGTTTGAGATTGATGATTTGGTGTTGAGAATAAAATGGACATAGCCCTACATAATATTTGAACGATTTCAAACAAAATTCGGAAATAGAATAAATTTTGGGCAACAGCCTGTTTTTCTTCTTCTCAGACTATTGTATTGTATTGTATTGCTTTCACCAATAAATAAATAAATGTTAGAGTTGAGTGTTATTAATAGCAAATGAGAAAAAAGCTGATAACATGAAGTAGAATTGAAGAAAATTGAATTGGAGGTAATGAGGGTATAGAAATAAATGGGATGATGCGATATTTTTCAATGTGAGACGTATAGGTGACAGGGGGCAGGGAGCAAGTATATGACAAAGAAGGAGGAGTGGAGTGATGGTAAGAAGAATAAGAGAAGTAGAGGAATAGAGGAGAAATTGTAGAATGGTGAGAAATAGAGAATAACAAGGAGAAGAAGAGAGAGGATTTCAGGAAGAGGGATATTTGTCTCAGTTTAAGAGCAGTAGCAGAAAATGAATGAACGGAGAGAGTTATTGATTGATTGATTGAGTACTTTATTCATGTAGATTACAATATATACTGGCTTATACACTTATATACAATAGCTTACAATACAGCAAAATTATAGATGAATTTACATAATATAGACTAAGAAAATAATTATTGAACTGTATATGATATGAAAAAGTAATTTGTAATATAATAACTATAGATAATTATATTGTTATGCATCTACATAATAAATTGGCGGAGCTTTGGACTTATCAATGTCCATTCTTTGGAAAGAATATTAAAAATATCCTCCCCACTAACTCTCTACCAAAAAAGTGATGAGAAGGATGGAGAGTAAGAGAAGTAATGGAGGAGAGACTGTGGAAATATAAGAAATAGAGAAGAACAAGGAGAAGTAGAGAGCGGATATCACGAAGAGGGATATTTGTTTCAGATGGAATTAAATAGAGAATTCATTTATTCAAACGCTAATCAATATATAATTATTAATTAAAGAAAATCCTGAATAAATGCTGTAAATCACCCCGAAGACTTCTGCTACTGCAGACATTGACAACAGGGTTAACAGCTAGATACTATCCAGAGATTGTCAGTTTGGTGTAAGGGTGAGCATTCCTGACTGGCAATTGGGTGGTACCGGATTCGATTCCCGGGCTGGCAACTAATTTTTGGATAGTAGTTCTCATCAAATTTCCATCTAGCTGTTGTCAATGTCTGCAGTAGCAGAAGTCTTCGGGGTGATTTACAGCATTTATTTAGGATTTTCGTTGATTAATAATTATATATTTGTTTCAGTTTAAGTACATTAGCAGAAAATGAGTGAACGGAGAGAGTTAGAGAGAAAACAAAATGAGAGTTTGAACAACTTTGAGAAAAAGTTGATCAAGAGAGAAAATGTGATGGAAAAGAAGGAGAATAAGTTAAACTGATTGAACAGGAGTGTATGATGATAAAGAGTGAGTGGGTGAGATTAAAATTGACGAGGAAGTGACAAAGTTGGAATAATGATAGTCGGAGAGAAAGTGAAAGGTCAAGGAGGAGAAGAAGGTGAAGTAGAAGAAGAAGGAAGAGAACAAGATAAAGGTGAAGAGGAAGACGGAATATGAAATGAGAATAGCTTGTTCATCAGTATTCCAATCAACCCTCGAACGAATGAAATTGAGCACTCTAAGGGTGAATCCACCTTCTCGGAATCATATTTTGAATTGTGAATCAGTTTTCGGGCTGCAAAGGGGGAAGGAGAAGAGGAAGGAGAATAGGAAGAAGAAGAAGGAGAAGAAGAAGAAGAAGAAGAAAAAGAAGAGGAAGAAGAAGAAGAAGAAGAGGAAGAAGAAGAAGAAGAAGAAGAAGAAGGGAAAGGAGTAGAAGAAGAAGAATATTATGATGATGACAATGATCTAGATGAAGGTGAAGTAGCTGAAGCAGCAGAAGAAGACGAAGTAGAGGAAGGAGAAGTAGGCAATCAAAAATAAGAGGATGAGGAAGAAGAAGAGAAAGAGGAAGAAGAAGGAGAAGGAAGATCAGAGGCAACAGTATTCAAATGAAGGACGGGAGAGGAGAGGAGGATAGCAGGGTGAATAATAATTGTAATGGAAAATGGGTCAGTAAGCTTTCTTTCCATATGACTTGAGACTGGCTTGGCATTCAGTTGCCAGGGATAGACCAATTTTGGAGAACGGAGAAATTCAGGAGTGAATTGTGTTGAAGGGAGTATAGTGAGGCCCACGTTATAATAGCAGTGAAGAAAGATAGGAGAGAAACGTTGCCGATCCTCTGTTTTGTCAATTTCTTCTATAGACGGAAGCTGATACAGGTTTATTGATGTAATAGAACTGTTCATTCTCGTTTAAATTGATCTATTATATTTTATCAAGCAAGAAATTATATTTTTCAATAATTTCGAAATGAATTTACATAATTAATATGGAATATTTTGTTTAATCAATTAGAGCAAAGCGAGAAAGAGATAGCGCTATCTGCTTTGTTGAATGATAGACAAGGATATCAATACCATTTCTTATCAAACACTGCTATTATAACGTGGACCTCACTTTAGAAATAGAATAGAATGATAGGAATATGATGAATCAGAAATGGAAATGAAAGTCAGAATCAGAAATGAACAGGATAGAAATATGGAGTAAAAGGAGAAAGAAGGAGAAGAAATAGATGGGTGTTGCAATTGTCATTCAATAGAGAAGGCATTGGCTTCCATCTTCTTATCTGGCTCACAGCCAATTCCCCATTCATAATGCAATGTAGTCCCGAAATTTATTACTTCTATCATCCCAACCCAACACTGATCCATTTCCTATCCGCCATTACAACAGGAAGAAAAATGTGGGATTGGACGACGAAGATGGAGAAAAATATGAGGAAAAGGGTATCAGAAATAGTGAGAAAGAGAGAGTGTGAGTGCGTGAGAGATAGTGATGAGGAGGAGGTACAGGTGTGAAAAATTAGCAAATGAGTGGTGAGGAAGTAAGAAAAGAAGAAAAAGAAGAAAGAGAGGTAGAAGATGATGAGAGAAAGAGAAGGTGGCAGAGGTAGGAAAGAACTACCGAATTATGGAATAGCATGGGAAAAAATAGGAGGGGGAGAAAAAGGAGAAGGGATCAGAGAGGAACTGGAAGGAGATAGATAGATAGATAGGCTGCCTTTATTTTAACCTGGAGGGCGAAGTTGGGGCGCAGCCGGCCCTCTCTCCCACTTAACCCTCCTATACAATTCTAATGTATCTACATCGCAAACAACATAAGGAAATAATCTCTTGAATATAATAATAAGTAATAAGTAATATGGAGGAGATGTAGAAGAAGAACAAAAAAACTGGGAAGAAGATCATGAAGGAGAAGAAGTGGAAATGGGAGCAGAAGATGATGAAGAAAGAGAGAGAAGATGATATGAAATGAGTGGAAGTGGCAAAAGAAGGAGAGAGAATCTCTGATGTGAGAAGGAGAGATAAACTCTTCAAGAGAAGGAGAGAAAATATCATCATCACATCATAAATCCTCATCCAGGCTTTATATTCTCCATTCTGAATATTGAACACGTCACGACTTGGAATCAATTATTTCATTCACGTTTCTGTGTCTCTTATCTACAGAAAACAGTCTCCTAAAATGATTTAGAAAGTGTATTTGTAGAGGAAGATTTAGGTGGAATTCGAGAAATGAATCCAAAAGAGTATTTTTGGAGGCATCGATTTTGATAAAATCCGAGAAATGATCACACATAGTAATAAGTGTATTATAGGACAGAAATTCTATAGTTGGGTTCATGTTATAATGGCAGTATTTATTCATACAGGAAGTAAATCATCAAAAATTAATGATAGTGAGAGAAAAAATAAAGTAACCTTGTTCTATTCCTCTCCCAAATTTAGATAAGGTTACACATAGTCCGAAATAGGTTAAGTCTTGTTGTTGTTCACTTCACAAAATTTCCAGTCCTTAATTATTTTCACAACGTAGATTTTCAAATTTAGATGCTTCAAAACCAAACATAGAAGAAATATTTCACATTATTATCACTTGAATAGGAAATATTCGAATATCGAAGAAATGATAGAAAACAAACTTAATATTCTCTGATTAAAATTCGTGTTGATATCCTTGATTTTAAAGAAGAATGAACAGTAAATACTACATGAGATATACTGGCATCAACTGGCATCAAGTGGCAAGGCAGAGAATCGGCAAAGCTTTTCTTCTATTCATCTCTACATCATAGCGTAGATGTTACAGATATGAAATTTAACAGGTTTTGTATAGTAGAAGACTCTTACTCATATGATTTTGGACAGAAATTAAACTTTAACTTTCCACAGTTAGAACATATAACTATTTTTATGGACATGTTATTATACAAAATTTGTTAGTATATCAAAATTGGGGAACATAATAGTTTGGGGCTATGCCTGTTGTTTTTTCCTGGTCATATTTATATGATTTTTACTTTCCTTGCCCTATTACCAAAGGTAAGGAAAGTATTGCTTTCCGAAAAAAATTAAGGTACCCCAATTTCCAAATTTCTATACGTTTAAGGTCCCCTGAGTCCAAAAAAGTGGTTTTTGGGTATTGGTCTGTGTGTGTGTGTATGAGTGTATGTGCGTCTGTGTACACGATATCTAAATTTCTATACGTTTCAACGTCCCCTGAGTCCTGAGTGTATGTGCGTCTGTGTACACGATATCTCATCTCCCAATTAACGGAATGACTTGAAATTTGGAACTTGAGGTCCTTCCCCTATAAGGATCCGACACGAACAATTTCGATCAAATGCAATCCAAGATGGCGGCTAAAATGTTGTCAAAAACAGGGTTTTTCGCGTTTTTCTCGAAAACGGCTCCAACGATTTTGATCAAATTCATACCTGGAATAGTCATCGATAAGCTCTATCAACTGCCACAAGTCCCATATCTGTAGAAATTTCAGGAGCTCTACGAAAAGTTTGATCTTAGATTCCCAATTATCAGGCTTCAGATACAATTTGAACAAAAAATTCTAAGTGGAAAAGATCGAGCATGAAAATCTCTACAATTCAATAACAATTTCACTTAGAATTTAAAATAAGCTCGAAATTCGAGAAAATGTTATTATTTAAATTGCAAACTATTGGCAACTGTTGATTCTATTATATCATTCACTATGAAGAGATAGCAGACATCGTGTGTCTCCAGCGTTATTGTCCTGTCACCAGCTGGCTCAAATCTTTGAATAGTAGACTTGTGATGCGCGGGAACACTAGCGTCAGGTGATCAATTTTCATAACGGCAAGGAAAGTTGTGTGAGTGTGCCACACCAGAATTTTTTGGGACAGAAATTAAACTTCAACTTTCCACAGTTAGAACATATAACTATTTTTATGGACATGTTATTTCACAAAATTTGTTAGTATATCAAAATTTGGGAACAGAATAGTCTTGGGCTATGCCTGTTGTTCTATCCCAATCATATTTATATGATTTTTAATTGTATTAACAAATAAATTAATAAAAAAAGTGCTTGTTTTGTAGTCCATTCATGAGTTTAGAAAACACTCGGCAAAAAAGTCAACCAACCAATATTCGAAGTTTGAATGAAAAATCTAAGAAATATTTTGGAACTTGAATTCAAACGACACTTCCATGAGTAAACAACGCATAAAACCGTCACAATGACTCAGATTCAGAGCGAAAGTAACAGAAATCGAAGTCAGATCAAAAGTTTTTATGTGCCACAATCTCAAGAGTGTATGTATCTCTGGTAGAAACCCAACAAAACAACTTTCAACAGAGA